>NC_073413.1:11546464-11641464 GCF_028641065.1 Leucoraja erinaceus
GCAGGTGCAGCAGGCAATAAAGAAAGCGAATGGTATGTTAGCTTTCATTGCAAAAGGATTTGAGTATAGGAGCAGGGAGGTTCTACTGCAGTTGTACAGGGTCTTGATGAGACCACACCTGGAGTATTGTGTACAGTTTTGGTCTCCAAATCTGAGGAAGGACATTATTGCCATAGAGGGAGTACAGGGAAGGTTCACCAGACTGATTCCTGGGATGTCAGGACTGTCTTATGAGGAAAGACTGGATAGACTTGGTTTACACTCTCTAGAATTTAGGAGATTGAGAGGGGATCTTATAGAAACTTACAAAATTCTTAAGGGGTTGGACAGGCTAGATGCAGGAAGATTGTTCCCGATGTTAGGGAAGTCCAGGACAAGGGGTCACAGCTTAAGGATAAGGGGGAAATCCTTTAAAACCGAGATGAGAAGAACTTTTTTTTTCACGCAGAGAGTGGTGAATCTCTGGAACTCTCTGCCACAGAGGGTAGTTGAGGCCAGCTCATTGGCTATATTTAAGAGGGAGTTAGATGTGGCCCTTGTGGCTAAGGGGATCAGGGGGTATGGAGAGAAGGCAGGTACGGGATACTGAGTTGGATGATCAGCCATGATCATATTGAATGGCGGTGCAGGCTCGAAGGGCCGAATGGCCTACTCCTGCACCTAATTTCTATGTTTCTATGTTAATTGGCTTGGTATAAATGTAAATTGTTCCTTATAACCATATAACAATATAACAATTTACAGCACGGAAACAGGCCATCTCGACCCTTCTAGTCCGTGCCGAACACATATTCTCCCCTAGTCCCATATACCTGCGCTCAGACCATAACCTTCCATTCCCTTCCCGTCCATATAACTATTCATGGTGTGTGTAGGATAGTGTTAGTGTGCTGGGATCGCAGGTCTGTGCGGACTCCGTGGGCTGAAGGGGCTGTTTCTGCACTAAACTAAAAAAGCTTTTCGCTGTACCTCGGTACACGTGACAATAAATTAAACTGAAAGGGCCTGTTTCCGCATTATATGGGTGGCATGGTGGCACAGTGGTAGAGTTGCTGCCTTACAGCGCCAGAGACCCAGGCTGAGAAGTCCCTGGGACCTGATGGCTCAGACGCGGAAAATTAGATAGAAACATAGAAATAGAAACATAGAAATTAGGTGCAGGAGTAGAGGCCATTCGGCCCTTCGAGCCTGCACCATTCGCCATTCAATATGATCATGGCTGATCATCCAACTCAGTATCCCGTACCTGCCTTCTCTCCATACCCCCTGATCCCCTTAGCCACAAGGGCCACATCTAACTCCCTCTTAAATATAGCCAATGAACTGTGGCCTCAACTACCCTCTGTGGCAGAGAGAGTTCCAGAGATTCACCACTCTGTGTGTGTGAAAAAAGTTCTTCTCATCTCGGTTTTAAAGGATTTCCCCCTTATCCTTAAGCTGTGACCCCTTGTCCTGGACTTCCCTAACATCGGGAACAATCTTCCTGCATCTAGCCTGTCCAACCCCTTAAGAATTTTGTAAGTTTCTATAAGATGCAGTGGATGCTTTGGTTACTGTGATTCATGTGACTCTTGCGTTAATAGTTTAGAGAGATTGTGTAAAAACAGGTCCTTCGACCCACTGAGCCTATACTGACCATCGATGAGTCAAACACTATTTATCCTCATCCCATATACTCAATGCCATGACCTATGAGGCCAAGTATACCATTGTATCCTTCATTGTTCTGTCCGTCTGTGTCATCATTTCCAATCAAGCACTGGTCTTGTCTTGTGCTTCCCTCTTTTTCACAGCGGAACAAGAATCTATTGCATAGATCTGAAGAAGGGTTTTGACCTGAAACGTCACCCATTCCTTCTCTCCAGAGATGCTGCCTGTCCCGCTGAGTTACGCCAGCATTTTGTCATCTATCTTCGGTTTAAACCAGCATCTGCTGAGGGGTAAACAGATAGAAACAGATATTAATATGACTTTTAAAAGACCTTTGAACAGATGAATAGATAGGAAGGGTTTAGAAGAATATGGGACAAATGTAAGCAAATGAAACTAGTCCAGCAAGACAACATGGTCAGCATGGGAAATGTGGACCAAAGGGACTATGGGGTGTCAGGGGTTATGGGGAGAAGGCAGGAGAATGGGGTTAGGAGGGAAAGATAGATCAGCCACGATTCAATGGTAAATTAGACTTGATAAGCCGAATGGCCTAATTCTGCTCCTATCTCATGGCCTTATGACTGTTTCTGGGATGTACATAGTACTCTATGGCTATGTTATTGGATCTTTATATGACTGATAACACAGTTACATTAAATCATGACCCTACGCCACAACTCTTTTCCTTTCCCCAATCCCTGCCTCTGAGGTGTTTCGATATCACCAGCGCTGTAACCTGAACGGGTCAGAGACCCGGGTTCAATCTGCTGCTCCTCCCTCCCCTCACACTATAACATGGCTGCAAAAATGTGATTTTTTTGTGTGTGTGTGTGTGTGTGTTTAAAACAGCAATCACGCTGTTGCGTGCTGAGGGCAGGTGTTGGAGTCCTTTTATCAAGCTTCAGAGAAGTATAGAACTGCTTCAGCCGGACTCCAGGGACAGTGGTTGGCAAATTGACACATACTAATTTCACAAAATCTAATTCCTTCAGCAGAATGAATTGGTGTAATGGTGAAAAACCTTCCTGATTAATTCCTGATAAAGTGCCAATTAATGTTGGCAACCTCTGTGTTATTCAACCCACAGTCTAGTTTCATCTCCACCTCCTGATTTCTCACTCTGTGTGCAACGTTCCATTCCTTTGGCTCTACTTGCCTGCCAATCCTAAACTCTATCCTTGACCCATTCCCTCCCGCCATACCATCTCCCCATGATTAGGTGGCAAAATATAGTCACTGGGATAGACACACACAAAGCTGGAGTAAGTAACTCAGCGGGTTAGACAGCATCTCTGGAGAATTGAAATTGGTGAATTTTCTTGCCCAAAACCCTTCTTACAAATCATATATAACAGCAGAATGAATTGGTGTAATGGTGAAAAACATATATAAGGGGATCTTATAGAAACTTACAAAATTCTTAAGGGGTTGGACAGGCTAGATGCAGGAAGATTGTTCCCGATGTTGGGGAAGTCCAGGACAAGGGGTCACAGCTTAAGGATAAGGGGGAAATCCTTTAAAACCGAGATGAGAAGAACTTTTTTCACGCAGAGAGTGGTGAATCTCTGGAACTCTCTGCCACAGAGGGTAGTTGAGGCCACTTCATTGGCTATATTTAAGAGGGAGTTAGATGTGGCCCTTGTGGCTAAGGGGATCAGGGGGTATGGAGAGAAGGCAGGTACGGGATACTGAGTTGGATGATCAGCCATGATCATATTGAATGGCGGTGCAGGCTCGAAGGGCCGAATGGCCTACTCCTGCACCTAATTTCTATGTTTCTATGTTTCTATATAACAATTACAGCCCAGAAACAGGCCATCTCGACCCTTCTAGTCCGTGCCGAACACATATTCTCCCCTAGTCCCATATACCTGCGCTCAGACCATAACCTTCCATTCCCTTCCCGTCCATATAACTATCCAATTTATTTTTAAATGATAATAAGGGGAAAGGGAAACGAGAGATGCAGAACAAATGGATGAAAGATATGCAAAAAAAAATCTTGGAGTCGGGGAGCAGGAGGAATCAGAGGGGGAGCAGTGAGAGTGGATGTTACAGAACTTTCATCAGAGAGATATCCTTCCATATCTCTCTACATCACCATCTATATCTCTCATTTCCCTTTCCCCTTACTCTCACTCTGAAGAAGGGTCCCGACCCGAAACGTCCCCTATTCCCTTTTATCTCGAGATGCTGTCTGACCCGCTGTTACTCCAGCTTTTTGTGACTATCTTGGTTAAACCAGAATCTGCAGTTCCTACTTACACATACAGTAGAAGGTTATGTTGCTATGTTCCTAGACACTGATTGGAACATTGTGTTCCCCATTCCACTATGGTGGATATTTATGTTAAATTGTTATGTTAAAGTGTGTTGTGTTATTTTTATTCATATGGCTGCCTGGTAACTCAAATATCACTGTACTAATTGGAGCATGTGGCAATAAATGTGAACTTGAACTTGAACTTGAGTTCTGGTCAAGGATGTGATTGCACTGGAAAGCAAAGATTACAGAGCAGAGCAAGATTTGAGTATAGGAGCAGGGAGGTTCTACTGCAGTTGTACAGGGTCTTGGTGAGACCACACCTGGAGTATTGCGTACAGTTTTGGTCTCCAAATCTGAGGAAAGACATTATTGCCATAGAGGGAGTACAGAGAAGGTTCACCAGACTGATTCCTGGGATGTCAGGACTTTCATATGAAGAAAGACTGGATAGACTTGGTTTATACTCTCTAGAATTTAGAAGATTGAGGGGGGATCTTATAGAAACTTACAAAAATTCTTAAGGGGTTGGACAGGCTAGATGCAGGAAGATTGTTCCCGATGTTGGGGAAGTCCAGGACAAGGGGTCACAGTTTAAGGATAAGGGGGAAATCCTTTAAAACCGAGATGAAAAAAACATTTTTCACACAGAGAGTGGTGAATCTGTGAAATTCTCTGCCACAGAGGGTAGTTGAGGCCACAGTTCATTGGCTATATTTAAGAGGGAGTTAGATGTGGCCCTTGTGGCTAAAGGGATCAGGGGGTATGGAGAGAAGGCAGGTACGGGATACCGAGTTGGATGATCAGCCATGATCATATTGAATGGCGGTGCAGGCTCAAAGGGCCGAATGGCCTCCTCCTGCACCTATGTTTCTAAGATAGACCACTCCTCCGAAATCCAATGGACTGACGTGTAGTACGTAACGGAACGTCACGGCCGCCATTTGTTTATGCCAAACGTGACATCTTTAGTAGCGGGGACGGACTCCACAGTTATACAATCTGCTCTTACATCAGGTCGCAGGGAAGAGCAAAGATACTAGAGGCTCCTCTAGTATCTTTGGGGGAAGAGGACATTACCTGCACTCCTGAGTTGATCCAGGACTGATTCTCGGTCGGTCCGCCCGATAGCAGATGAAGGCGACCAGCAGGAGAGCCTCAAGCATCTGCTCCCAAGGCAGGCAGTGTGCAATGCTCCTCTAGTATCTTTGGTGTAATGCATTCCAAAGATAGATCCACTCTATCAACTTTGGTGTAATCAGTTTTGTTGGGAACTGTGCTCTATATAGCATCGATCACTTCACATATTTATTTAATATTATTGTAAATGTTATTAATATTATTGCAATTTGCAGCTCAATAAAATGGTGTCATGTCATACTACGTTTTTTCGCAGAGTGGCGCATCTTGCTCTGCTCTATAATCTTTGCTGGAAAATGTATGGAGGAGATGCACCAGGATTTAACCTGGATTGGAGGACTTTAGTTAAGCGGACAGATTGAAAGGTTGAAAGGCTTATTTTCCCTGCTGCGAAGATGGCTGAGAGGTGACGATGGAGGTATATATAATTATACAAGGTATATATCGGGGCGACTGACCCTCTAACACTGGTAGGGGTGCAAAAACAAGAAGGCATACAGAAGTTCAAAAGCCATAGGAGCAGAAGTAGGCCATTCGGCCCATCGAGCCTGCTCCACCATTCAATCGTGCCTGATCTATCTTTCCCTCTCAACCCCAATCTCCTGCCTTCTCCCCATAACCCTTGACACCCGCACTAATCAAGAATTTGTCAATCTCCGCCTTAAAAACTCCTGATGACTTGGCTCCCCACAGCCATCTGTGAGAGAAAGGGGATTTGAGGGGAAACTATTTTGCACAGAGAGTGGTTGATATCTAGAACTAGCCGGCTGAGGAGGTGGACCAGTTTCCAGTCTCTATCTCTACAATAAACTAAACACAATCCATAGTACATCAGAGTCGCTGAGGTTGTGCATTGTTCAAGGTTGTTGAACCTGGAGGTCACGGTTTTCAGGCCCCGATCGTTGCAGCGAGATGAGAGCGTGCATGGCCAGGGTGGTGTGGGTCTCTGATGATGCTGGCTGCCTCTTTTAGGTAACGCCTGCTATGGATCCCTTTGATGGTGGGGTGGTCAGTACCCTAGATGGACTGGGCAGTGACCACCATTCCCTGTAATATATTCCCTTACATCCCTGAGTGTCCGAGTTACTGAACCAGGCTGTAATGCAACCAGTTAGTGTACTCATATCAGCCAGTCAGTCACATAAATGTGGTTTCATCCAGTCCCAGAAGTACATCTGTGACAAGTTCACTGCGTTCCATCTTCTACTGACACAAACCTCAAGAGCTCTTTAGATGAGACTGATAATTTAGCATCTGTCAGGGGCAAATATTAAATATTCAGGCGCAGTTATAACTTGCACAATTAAAACATTCTTTTCAGGGACATGTGGAAGATAATCGTAAAACCTAACCCTGTGTACAAGCGGACAAAATGGCTTTGATATTCTTCCCAAAAGCTTAGAAGATGGTGATAGAGGGTGGTGGAAGTGATGGTGATGAAGTCGGTGTTAGGGAACTCAAGCGTGTGTAAACCGAGAGGTTATTTGTATGGTGTACAATTTTGGTCGCCCAATTATAGGAAGGATGTCAACAAAATAGAGAGAGTACAGAGGAGATTTACTAGAATGTTGCCTGGGTTTCAACAACTAAGTTACAGAGATAGGTTGAATAAGTTAGGTCTTTATTCTCTGGAGCGCAGAAGGTTAAGGGGGGACCTGATAGAGGTCTTTTAAATGATGAGAGGGATAGACAGAGTTGATGTGGACAACCTTTTCCCTTTGAGAATAGGGAAGATTCAAACAAGAGGACATGAGTTCAGAATTAAGGGACAGAAGTTTAGGGGTAATATGAGGGGGAACTTCTTTACTCAGAGAGTGGTAGCGGTGTGGAATGAGCTTCCAGTGGAAGTGGTGGAGGCAGGTTAGTTGGTATCATTTAAAAATAAATTGGATAGGCATATGGATGAGAAGGGAATGGAGGGTTATGGTATGAGTGCAGGCAGGTGGGACTAAGGGGATAAAAAGTTGTTCGGCACGGACTTGTAGGGCCGAGATGGCCTGTTTCCGTGCTGTAATTGTTATATGGTTATATGGTTATATGGATATTATCCTGAGATGTTGGCCGCAGTCCCCCAGCTTCTCAGCATCTAGCCTGTCAATCCGTCACACAGTGACGCAACAGGTAGTGCCACTGCCTCATAGTGCCCGAGGCACAGGTTCCCACCCAGAGAAAACCCACGTGGTCATTGGGAGGACATAGAAACATAGGAAATAGGTGCAGGAGTAGAGGCCATTGGGCCCTTCGAGCCTGCACCATTCGCCATTCAATATAATCATGGCTGATCATCCAAATCAATATCCCATACCTGCCTTCTCTCCATACCCCCTGATCCCTTTAGCCACAAGGGCCACATCTAACTCCCTCTTAAATATAGCCAATGAACTGTGGCCTCAACTACCTTCTGTGGCAGAGAATTTCACAGATTCACCACTCTCTGTGTAAAAAATGATTTTCTCATCTCGGTCCTAAAAGACCTCCCTATTATCCTTAAACTGCGTGACCCCTTGTTCTGGACTTCTCCAACATCGGGAACAATCTTCCTGCATCCAGCCTGTCCAACCCCTTAAGAATTGTGTAAGTTTCTATAAGATCCCCCCCCCCTCAATCTTCTAAATTCTAGCGAGTACAAGCCGAGTCTATCCAGTCTTTCTTCATATGAAAGTCCTGACATCCCAGGAATCAGTCTGGTGAACCTTCTCTGTACTCCCTCTATGGCAAGAATGTCTTTCCTCAGAACAGGACGTGCAAACTCCGTGCAGAGACCCGTAGTCGGCATTGTAAGGCAGCAACTCTACCGTTGCACTACTGATTCATAACGTCACTGGGAGACAATTCCACACACACACTGGCCCCGACTTGGGATTAGGTGCATAGGAACAAAGCAAACCGAACGCTGGAAGAACTCAGCAGGTCAAGCAGCGCCAGTGGAGACAAATACCACTCTTTATCCTTTCCTTGCAACAAACAGCAGGTGAGACTACAGCCGACAGCTGTCACAAAGAACAAATGATGACTCCACGCTCCTTGGATGCTGTTGGCTGTGAGGAACAACGCTGCCCTCTCCTGGTGGGACAGTCAGCAGCAAACTGACCAGGCTGACCAGTCCTGGTCAACCTCCCATACTTAATTCTTCTTAATACTTCAGGAGCAAACTCTGCCGATGTCGAAATTGTGAAACAAAATGCTGGAACTACTCATCGAGGTAGGCAGCATCAGTGAAGGGCGAAACACACATGAGTAGGAAGGAACTGCAGATGCTGGTTTACACCGAAGACATAAAATACTGGAGTAACTCAGCGGGACGGGCAGCATCTCTGGATAGAATGAATGGGTGACATTTCGTGACAAGACCCTTCTTCAGACAGTGAAACAGACATTACGTTTTGCAATGACCTGTTATGAGTGATGTCCTCAGTTAGACTCCAAGTCATAGAGTCATACGGCATGAAACCAGGCCCTTCATAAGGTAATAGGTGATAGGAGCAGAATTAGGCCATTCAGCCCATCAAGTATGCTCCACCATTCAATCATGGCTGATCTATCCCTCCTTCCTAACCCCATTCTCCTGCCTTCTCCCCATAACCCAACACCGGTACTGATCAAGAATCTGTGTATCTCTGCCTTAAAATATCAATTAACGGCCTCCACTGCCTTCTGTGGCAATGAATTCCACAGATTCACCACCCTCTGACTAAACAAATTCCTCATCGTCCCCTTCTCAAAGGAACGTCCTTTAATTCTGAGGCTATGACCTCTAATCCACTCGTTCCATATACCCTCCATATCCCACCACTCATTGCATGAAAATGTTACCCCTCAGATTCCTATTAAATCTTTTCCCCTTCACCTTAAAGCTATGTCCTGTGGTCCTCGATTCACCTGCACTGGGAAAGAGACTGGGTGCATCTACCCGATCTATTCCTCTCATGATTTCATACACAAGATTTACTGAATGTATTTAAAATGTTGTTATTGCACCCACCTCTACCACGTCCTCTGGCAGCTCGTTCCAGGACCCGCCACCTTCTATGTGTAAAACGTACCCCTCATTGTTCCCTTTAAATCTTCCCCCTCCTGTGTCCTCTAGTTTTAAACTCCCTTTCCTTGGAAAAAAGGATCCATCTTATCTGTGCCCCTCAAGATTTTATAAACCTGATTAGTTAGTCACAATGAACTGCACCTTATAGTATTGGCAGTTTATGAGATCGCACTGTGAAAATAATGATAGCCCCATTATCCTAAACTACAACAACTCATTAAATTTGAAGAGGTATTTATGAAAGATTTTAAGTGTGATATTAATTTGGACTGAGATGAGAAATATTTTTCAATATAATAACATGGAATTTGGTTTATACCAAAGATAGACACAGAATGCTGGAGCAACTCAGCGGGTTTAATTTATTTTGTTTATTGTCATGTGTACCGAGGTACAGTGAAAAGCTTTTGTTGCGTGCTAACCAGTCAGGGTCAGGCAGCATCGCAGGAGAAACATGGATCGGTGACATTTTGGGTCGGATGAAGGGTTCTGATCAGAAGCGTCACTTATCCATGTTCTTCAGAGATGCTGCCTGACCCGCTGAGTTACTCCAGCACTCTGTGAAACGTCACCTATCCATGTTCTCCACATTGCTGCCTGACCCGCTGAGTTACTCCAGCACTCTGTGAAACGTCACCTATCCATGTTCTCCACATTGCTGCCTGACCCGCTGAGTTACTCCAGCACTCTGTGAAACGTCACCTATCCATGTTCTCCACATTGCTGCCTGACCCACTGAGTTACTCCAGCACTCTGTGAAACGTCACCTATCCATGTTCTCCACAGATGCTGCCTGACCCGCTGAGTTACTCCAGCACTCTGTGAAACGTCACCTATCCATGTTCTCCAGATGCTGCCTGACCCGCTGAGTTACTCCAGCACTCTGTGAAACGTCACCTATCCATGTTCCCCACAGATGCTGCCTGACCCGCTGAGTTACTCCAGCACTCTGTGAAACGTCACCTATCGATGTTCTCCACAGATGCTGCCTGACCCGCTGAGTTACTCCAGCACTCTGTGAAACGTCACCTATCCATGTTCTCCACAGATGCTGCCTGACCCTCTGAGTTACTCCAGCACTCTGTGAAACGTCACCTATCCATGTTCTCCACAGATGCTGCCTGACCCGCTGAGTTACTCCAGCACTCTGTGAAACGTCACCTATCCATGTTCCCCACAGATGCTGCCTGACCCGCTGAGTTACTCCAGCACTCTGTGAAACGTCACCTATCCATGTTCTCCACAGATGCTGCCTGACCCACTGAGTTACTCCAGCACTTGGTGTCCACCTTTAGAAATATTTCCTCCCTTATTTCAGCAGAGGTGCAGAGCTCAGTGCTGTCATCTGGTGTTCAAAATCCTTTCTGCTTCTGGCGACACATGAGAATGCAGATGCTGCAAACCTAATCTTTGCTGCAAACTATTCAATTCAATTCAATTCAATTTTATTGTCATTGCACAGATACAAGTGTAGGTACAATGAAATGCAGTTTAGCGTCTGGTCATAGTCATAGTGCAAGATAGGAATTTAAAACAAATACAGAACATGCATACATTAGAGTAAGCAGAGTACTGTTTAACAATGTGGATGGAGAGACCAAAGATATCTAGCGACGGGACTCCGAGTTCAGCTATGTAAGTGTGTTGTTGAAGAAGCTGTTCCTCATCCTGCTAGTACGAGACCTGAGGCTCCTGTACTGCCTCCCTGATGGGAGGAGGGCAAACAGTCCATGGTTGGGGTGGGAGGGGTCCTTGATGATCTTCCTGGCCCGTCTCAGACACTGTTTTGGGTGGAGGGCATCCATGGCAGGGGGCGGGGCACTGATGATGTACTGAGCGGTTTTCACCACCCGTTGTAGTGTCTTCCTGTCCGCTACAGTGCAACTGCTGTACCATACCGTTAAGCAGGTGGTCAGGATGCTTTCGATGGTACAGCGGTAAAAGTTGGTCAGGATCTGGGGGGACAGGCGAGCTTTCTTGAGCCTCCTCAGGAAGTAAAGGCGCTGCTGCGCCTTTTTGATCAGTTTGGTGGTATTGAGGGACCAGGCCAGATCCTCCGAGATGTGTACCCCGAGGAATTTGTAGTTGGAGGAACATACTGGAGGAACTGGAGACATTTCGGATCTGCACCCGATATATTGACTGTCCACTCCCCCCACAGATGCTGCCGCACACTCTGAGTTCCACCAGCAGTTTATTTGTTGCTCTTCTCAGGGACTATCGGCTCTCTTATTGTAATTTAGAGAGACAGCGTGGAAACAGGCCCTTCGGCCACCAAGACCACGCAGACCATCGATCTCCCTCTCACACTAATTCTATGTTAATGCCACTTTTGCATCTACTCCCTACTCACTAGGGACAATTTACAGCAGCTAATTAACCTACAAACCTGCATGTCTTTGGGATGTCGGAGGAACCCGGAGCACCCAGAGGAAACCCACATGGTCACAGGGAAAAAGTGCAAACTCCACACAGACAGCACCTGAGGTCAGGATTGAAACGGGGTCTCTGGCACTGTGAGGCAGCAACTCTATCAGCTGTGCCATTGTGCTGTCCCAGATGCCCATAGGCCTCCTGAGAGACTCAGCTAAAGACCCTTCATCGGTCCAGACCCGAAACGTCACCCATCCATATTCTCCAGAGATGTTGCCTGATCCACTGAGTTACTCCAGCACTTCTATAACTCTATAACCTTGCTGCATGAGAGCACCACCACACACAGAAGCTGTGCAAGGACATGGCACATCGCCACCTTCCCTGAGGAATGGCCTGGGCATCATGTGCTGGAATTACATCCAGCTTCAGTGAACAACAAAACAATTAATTTCTCCAGGAACAATGGCCGTTTCTTTCCCTGATGAAACATTGGGTGTCTCATTTCTCATGGATGGCTGAATAACTGCTTGACATTATCAATCCTGAGCACTCTGTCTCGAATGAGAGTCATTTCCAATAAACTACCTGTTTCTTTTCACCATTTCTGAAACAATGGGAACGACAATTATTTCCAAATCTGCCTTCTGGGTAAAATCTCTCGACGACGAGGAAATGGAAGGCAATTTGTTTCCCTTGGTTTTTTTTGTTTTACAAGAGAAAAAAAAAATTCAACATCCAGACTTGTCAAATCATTCTTCAGGCATGAGATCACATACTCCCACCTCGTGATTCTGACCTGTCCCTATTTAAAGCAGCTAATAGCCTCATTATCTGCTTGCTTTACCGTCTCCCTTGTTCCCTGATACACCACCATTTCAAAGTAAAAACCTTCACTCCCTAGTCACAAGTTTAAAAAAAATTATACAGCATGAAGTCCCACTAAATCCACGCAGATCATCGATTACCCAGTCACACTAGTTCTATGTTATCCCACTTTCTCACCCACTCGGGGCAATTTACAGAGGCCAATTAATCTGCAAATCTGCAGGTCTTTGGGATGTGGGAGGAAACTGGAGCACCAGGAGGAAACCCATGCGGTCACAGGGAGAACATACAAACTCTGCACCAGGCAGCAACTGAGGTCAAGATTGAACCCGGTCTCTAGCACTGTGAGACAGGTGTCCCACCCCTGCCATTCCTTCTGCTCCCCGCACCCATCAGGCAGATTATACAGAAGTTTGAAAGTGCGCACCACCAGACCCGCGAACAACTTCTTCCCCTCTGTATCAGGCTTTTGAATGATTCTTCTATCTATTGGTATGAAGTCATACAATGGAAAAGTTCAGAGACTGTTTTGCCTACCAAATCTCCGCCAGCTCTGAGGAAGTCATACATCATGGAAACAGGGCCCTCGGCCCAACTCATCCATGCTGACCAATATGCCCCATCTACGCTAGACCCATTTGATCATGCTTGGCCCATATTCCTCTCAACCTTTCCTATTCATGTAACTGTTCAAATGCCTTTTAAATGTTGTTATTGTACTTGTCTCAACCATCTCCTCTACAATTCATTCCATATGACAAGTTGCCCCTCTGACTCCTATTAAATCTTTCCCTTCTCACCATAAACCTATATCCTTGGTTCTTGGTTTCTTGGTCCTCCAAAATATTCCAAATGGAATTTAAACAGGAGGTTTAATCCTCTAGCTCTTGATTCCCCTATCCTGGGGAAATTCACCCTATCTATTCCCCTTATGATTTTATACAGCTCTGTAGGATGTCCCCTCATCCTCCTGCACTCTAGGGATCAAAGTCCTAGCCTGCCTAGCCTCACCCTATAGCTCAGGTCCTCATATCCTGACAACATCCTCGTAAATCTCCACACTCTTTCAAATGTCCTCTTTCCCGTAGCAAGAGATAAATCCCTTCAACCCACTCCTTTGCTCCTTTTCCCATTATTCTACAATTTTCGCTCCTTCTCAAATGCATTCAATTGCCTTTCAAAAGTTATTAATGAGTCTGTTTTACAGCCCTTCCAGGCATGCATTCCAAGTCTGCACCATTTATTCCACAAAAATACATTTCCTCCTGTTGTCTCCAGTTCTTTCACTGATTCTGTGACCTCGGGATAGCAACACTTTGATACTTTCTTCCTATTTCTGAATCCATCTTTATTTTAAACATCTCTATCAAAGCTCCTTGTGGTTTTCTCTGTTCAAATAATGGACAACTCCGGCTACTTCAGAAGCCAAAAGAAAAACTGTGGATACTAGAAATCTGAAAGAAAAGCAGAAAATTGTAAAAATTCAACCCGTCAGGCAGAATCTGCGGAGAGAAAAAAAATAGTAGGACTGCAGAAAATCTTGAGATACATACAATTAAGAGGAGAATAGAGGTGAATGCACTGTATTTTAGTCCAGAGAAGGGGAATCAAGAACTAGAGGGCATTGGATTGTGAGAGGGGAATGATTTAATAGGAACCTGAGGGGCAACTTTTTCACACAGAGGGGGGAAGATATGTGGAACAGGTTGCAAGAAGAGATAGTTGATGCGGGTACAATAACAACATTTAAAAGATATTGGGACTAGTGTAGTACATTGGGCATCTTGGTTGGCATGGATAGGTTCAAGTTCAAGTTCATTGTCATGTGTCCCTCATGGGACAATGAAATTCTTACTTTGCTTCAGCACACAGAACATAGTAGGCATTGACTACAAAACACATGAATAAATAAACTGATAAACTGCAAATAACAGATAATGGGCTATAAATGTTCAGAGTTTTGGCCGAGCCAGGTTTAATAGCCTGATGGCTGTGGGGAAGTAGCTATTCCTGAACGTGGTCGTTGCAGTCTTCAGGCTCCTGTACCTTCTACCTGAAGGTAGCAGGGAGATGAGTGTGTGGCCAGGATGGTGTGGGTCTTTGATGATTCTGCCAGCCTTTTTGAGGCAGCGACTTCGATAAATCCCCTCGATGGAAGGAAGGTCAGAGCAGATGATGGACTGGGCAGTGTTTACTACTTTTTGTAGTCTATTCCTCTCCAGGGCGCTCAAGTTGCCGAACCAAGCCACAATGCAACCGGTCAGTATGCTCTCTACTGTGCACCTGTAGAAGTTAGAGAGAGTCCTCCTTGACAAATCGACTCTCCATAATCTTCTCAGGAAGTAGAGGCGCTGATGAGCATTCTTGATAATTGCATCGGTGTTCTCGTATCAGGAAAGAATTTATTTCAAAACGCATTGATAGTTTACGATTATTTAAATGTAGCTTCAGAAGCGTTTTCATTTTGCATGTTAAAACCCACCTGAGAACCATGGGCGATTTTGCAATTTTACTGAGGGATTTTTCACTTTTAAAACTTTTCATATAACAAATGAATAAAGATAAAAAAGTCAATAATGCCTTACTTTTGATGAAATGCAGCGAGCAAACGCAATAATTCCCGATATTTTGGATCTTTAAATCTCCACAGCAAATGCCCGCTGGTCATTTCCGCTGGATTTGCACCTTCAGCTCCCTCTTGAATTTACCTTAGTTTCTATCTTTTTTTTGGACTGTAAATTTAGGTAGCTGTGCCTCACGGTCACCCCGACTGGCACAGTAAATTGCAGCTCAAAAACTGGCCGTTTTCGATGTTTTTAACGGGTGTGAAAGTGCGTGTTTTCCCATTCACTAACATGTACCGGATGTATAGCATGTACTCCACTTCAGATTTTCGGTCACGTGGGTGCGGATCTACGCTCCAGTGACCTTTCGTGAAATCACCCTATATATATTGTCTGTGTCAAGGTGTTGTTCTGTGTGTGGTGTGGAACATGACATTAAATATAATGCTAGTAAGAGTGCTGTTATGGTCTGTAGAACCAAAGAGGATAAATGCCTAAAATATCCTGTTTTTAAATTGTCTGACAACAATCTTAGTGTCTGTAATAAGATAAAATATCTAGGGCATATTATTACAGAACTGTAAAGGAGTCAAGTCTGACACACTGTGACCTTTACTGAGTCTTTTATTAAAGCACATGGCACACACGTTCCAGCACTGACTGCATCTAGTCTTCAAGCGTACTGGAACCAAAAGGGAGGAACAAGGGGAGGAAATCACAGTTATACTGATATGGCTGGGCGTGGTTAGTGGTGTTGAGGTAGCTATGTTATAGGTTGCATGCATAAACCATCTACAAGAACAAATGACAGATGATGAGGATATTTATAGGCAACGACGCATGCTGTATGTACAGGCAAATATCCTCTAGCATAAATTTGGTGCATGTGCAGATGTGGTGAAGATGTCGCTATTTAGAGCATACTGCACACCACTCTACACTGCGCACCTGTGGTCAAACTATGGAAAGACAAGTTTGCAGAGACTAAAGGTAGCATATAACGATGCCATGAGAACACTGCTAGATGGTGTAGTGCCAGTAATATGTATGTGGCTGCAGGAGTCAGTAGAAACATAGAAATTAGGTGCAGGAGTAGGCCATTCGGCCCTTCGAGCCTGCACCACCATTCAATATGATCATGGCTGATCATCCAACTCAGTATCCCGTACCTGCCTTCTCCCCATATCCCCTAACCCCCTTAGCCACAAGGGCCACATCTAACTCCCTCTTGAATATAGCCAATGAACTGTGGCCTCAACTACCCTCTGTGGCAGAGAGTTCCAGAGATTCACCACTCTCTGTGACACTGGTATCGTTGTCTCGTTGTAGAACATTGATCATCTTTTAATCTGGATTTTTAACTTTAGTATTGTGGGTTTTTGTTCAATATAAATTATGATGTTTTAATGTGATATACCATGATATTATATATATTTATGATATTTGATATGCAATGCATTTTTAATGTAATGTTGCCCCTTGCCTGGACCTTGAGTCCGTTTATTATTATTGGTGGATACAGTGGAGGTGAGGGGGATATAGTGGAGGTGAGGTAGTGGTACAGGGTGAGGGGGAAGGAGGATATAGTGGAGGTGAGGGGGATATAGTGGAGGTGAGGGGGAGATAGGTGAGGTGGATATAGTGGAGGTGAGGGGGATATAGTGGAGGGTGAGGTGGATATAGTGGAGGGGAGGGGGATATAGTGGAGGTGAGGGGGATATAGTGGAGGTGAGGGGGATATAGAAAACATAGAAATTAGGTGCAGGAGTAGAGGCCATTCGGCCCTTCGAGCCTGCACCGCCATTCAATATGATCATGGCTGATCATCCAACTCAGTATCCCGTACCTGCCTTCTCTCCATACCCCCTGATCCCCTTAGCCACAAGGGCCACATCTAACTCCCTCTTAAATATAGCCAATGAACTTCTATATCCCCCTCACCTCAACTACCCTCTGTGGCAGAGAGTTCCAGAGATTCACCACTCTCTGTGTGAAAAAAGTTCTTCTCATCTCGGTTTTAAAGGATTTCCCCCTTATCCTTAAGCTGTGACCCCTTGTCCTGGACTTCCCTAACATCGGGAACAATCTTCCTACATCTAGCCTGTCCAACCCCTTAAGAATTTTGTAAGTTTCTATAAGATCACCTCTCAATCTTCTAAATTCTAGAGAGTATAAACCAAGTCTATCCAGTCTTTCTTCATAAGACAGTCCTGCCATCCCAGGAATCAGTCTGGTGAACCTTCTCTGCACTCCCTCTATGGCAATAATGTCCTTCCTCAGATTTGGAGACCAAAACTGTACGCAATACTCCAGGTGTGGTCTCACCAAGACCCTGTACAACTGCAGTAGAACCTCCCTGCTCCTATACTCAAATCATTTTGCAATGAAAGCTAACATACCACATAACATGATTTATGTGATATACCATGATATTATATATATTTATGATATTTGATGTGCAATGCATTTTTAATGTAATGTTGCCCCTTGCCTGGACCTTGAGTCCGTGTATTATTATTATGAAGGTGGGGGTATTAAAGCTGTGAGGACAATTGTTACCGCGCTTCTCACTCACCGTGTTGTGTTGACGTCTCTCCGCGGGGTTGGCGCCATCGCCCGCCGCCATTTTAATGCTCGGGTCCCGCCTTCTTCATACGTCACACGCCGGGCCGCCGCACCCGATTGGCCGGGTCCCGGGCGGTCAGACCGGCGATTGGTCAGCCCACCTGCCCGTCAGAGCGCGGGCCCCGTGCTGATTGGCCGGTTTGAAAGCCGGCGCGGGCCGAGCGGCCGTCCGTCGGCGCCGCCGCCATTTTGTGGCGACGAGAGGGAGCGCGGGAGTGGAGGTGAGGGGGATATAGTGGAGGTGAGGGGGATATAGTGGAGGTGAGGGGGATATAGTGGAGGTGAGGGGGATATAGTGGAGGGGAGTGGGGGATATAGTGGAGGGGAGGGGGATATAGTGGAGGGAGGGGGGTACAGTGGAGGTGGGGGGATATAGTGGAGGGGAGGGGGATATAGTGGAGGTGAGGGGGATATAGTGGAGGGGAGGGGGGTACAGTGGAGGTGAGGGGGGGTACAGTGGAGGTGAGGGGGGTACAGTGGAGGAGGAGGGGGATACAGTGGAGGGGAGGGGGATACAGTGGAGGGGAGGGGGATACAGTGGAGGGGAGGGGGATACAGTGGAGGGGAGGGGGATACAGTGGAGGGGAGGGGGATACAGTGGAGGGGAGAGGGGATATAGTGGAGTGGGGGAGGGGGATATAGTGGAGGTGAGGGGGATATAGTGAGGTGAGGGGGATATAGTGGAGGTGAGGGGGATATAGTGGAGGGTGAGGGGGATATAGTGGAGGGGAGGGGGATATAGTGGAGGTGAGGGGGATATAGGAGGTGAGGGGGGTGGAGGGGGGGGGATATAGTGGAGGTGGGAGGGGGATATAGTGGAGGTGAGGGGGGGGATATAGTGGAGGGGAGGGGGATATAGGGGTGGGGGGGAGGGGGGATATAGTGGAGGGGAGGGGGATATAGTGGAGGGAGGGGGATATAGTGGAGGTGAGGGGGATATATAGTGGAGGGGAGGGGGATATAGTGGAGGGGAGGGGGATATAGTGGAGGTGAGGGGGATATAGTGGAGGTGAGGGGGATATAGTGGAGGTGAGGGGGATATAGTGGAGGGGAGGGGGATATAGTAGGGGATAGTGGGGGATATAGTGGAGGGGAGGGGGATATAGTGGAGGGGGAGGGGGATATAGTGGAGGGGAGGGAGGGGGATATATAGGGAGGTGAGGGGATATAGTGGAGGGGAGGGGGATAGAGTGGAGTGGGGTGAGGGGGATAGAGTGGAGGTGAGGGGGATATAGAGTGGAGGGGAGGGGGATATAGTGGAGGGGAGGGGGATATAGTGGAGGGGAGGGGGATATAGGGGAGGGTAGGGGGAATGGAGGAGGAGGGGGATTATGGTGGAGGGGAGGGGGATATAGTGGAGGGGGAGGGGGATATAGTGGAGGGGAGGGGGAGAGGGGGATATAGTGGAGGGGAGAGGGGGATATAGTGGAGGGGAGGGGGATAGAGTGGAGGGATATAGGAGGGATATAGTGGAGGGGAGGGGGATATGGAGGGGAGGGGAGGGGGATAGGTGGATGGAGGGGAGGGGAGGGGAGGGGGATAGGGTGGAGGGGAGGGAGTGGAGGGGAGATAGGGGAGGGGGGGGATATAGTGGAGGGGGAGGGGGATATAGTGGAGGGGAGGGGGGAGTGGAGGTGAGGGGAAGTGGAGGGGGAGGGGGAATATAGGGGAGGGGATATAGTGGAGGGAGAAGGGGGATATAGTGGGGAGGGGGAATCTAGGGGGATATAAGTGGAGGGGGTGGAGGGGGGGGATATAGTGGAGGGGAGGGGGATATATGGGGGGAAGGGGGGATATATAGTGGAGGGAGGGGGGATATAGTGGAGGGGAGGGGGATATAGTGGAGGGGAGGGGGGGAGATAGGGATATAGTGGAGGGGAGGGGGATAGATGGAGGGGAGGGGGATGGATTGGGGGGAGGGGGATAAGAGGTGGAGGTGGGAGGGGAATATAGTGGAGGGGGGAGGGGGGGGGGATAGTGGAGGAGAGGGGGAGGGGGGGAGAGGGGGGAGTGGAGGGGGGGGGGAGTGGAGGGGATAGTGGAGGGGAGGGGGATGAGAGGGGGGAGGGGAATATAGTGGAGGGGAGGGGGAAATAGTGGAGGGGAGGGGGATAGAGTGGAGGGAGGGGGAAATATAGTGGAGGGGGATATAGTGGAGGGGAGGGGGATATAGTGGAGGGAGGGGGATATAGTGGAGGGAGGTGGTGAGGGGGATATAGTGAGGGGAGGGGGATATAGTGGAGGGGGGATATAGTGGGGGAGGGCGGCGAGTGGAGGGGAGTGGAGGGGAGGGGGTGGAGTGGGGGGGAGGGGGATATGGAGGGGGAGGGGGATAGAGTGGAGGGGAGGGGGATATAGGGGAGGGGAGGGGGATATAGGGGGAGAGGGGGGGGGGGATATAGTGGAGGGGAGGGATCTAGGGAGGGAGGGGGATATAGTGGAGGGGAGGGGGATATAGAGTGGAGGGGAGGGGGGATATAGTGGAGGGAGAGGGGAGGGGGATATAGTGGAGGGGAGGGGGATATAGTGGAGGGGAGGGGGATATAGTGGGGGGATATATAGTGGAGGGGGGGGGGGAGGGGGATAGTGGAGGGGGAGGGGGATATAGTGGAGGGGAGGGGGATATAGTGGAGGGAGGGGGTATAGTGGAGTGGAGGGGGAGGTGGAGGGGGATATAGTGGAGAGGGGTAGTGGAGGGGATATAGTGGGGATATAGTGGAGGGGAGGGGGATAGAGTGGAGGGGAGGGGGATATAGTGGAGGGGGGGGATATGGTGGGGGGAGGGGGATATAGTGGAGGGGAGGGGGGATAGTGAGTGGGGGGAGGGGGATATAGTGGAGGGGAGGGGGATTAGTGGAGGTGAGGGGGATATATAGTGGAGGGGAGGGGGATATATGGAGGGGAGGGGGGGGGGGGTGGGGGGATAGTGGAGGGGAGGGGGATATAGTGGAGGGGAGGGGGGGAGGGGGATATAGTGGAGGGGGGTGGAGGGGGATATAGTGGAGGGGAGGGGGATAGAAGTAGTGATAGAGTGGGGTGGAGGGGGATATAGTGGAGGGGAGGGGGATATAGTGGAGGGGAGGGGGATATAGTGGAGGGGGAGGGGAGGGGAGGGGGGGGGGGGATAGAGTGGAGGGCGAGGGGGATATAGTGGAGGGGAGGGGGATATAGTGGAGGGGGAGGGGATATAGTGGAGGGAGGGGGGAGTGGAGGGGAGGGGGATATAGTGGAGGGGAGGGGGATATAGTGGAGGGGAGGGGGGATAGAGGGAGGGGGATATAGTGGAGAGGGGGATATAGTGGATAGGGGGGATATAGTGGAGGGAGGGGGGACTATAGTGGAGGGGGAGTGGGGGGATATAGTGGAGGGGGAGGGGGATGAGTGGAGGGGAGGGGGGATAGTGGAGGGGAGGGGGATAGAGTGGAGGGGAGGGGGATAGAGTGGATAGTGGAGGGGAGGGGGATATAGTGGAGGGGGGGATATGGAGGTGAGGGGGAGGGGAGGGGGATATAGTGGAGGGGAGGGGGAGTGGAGGTGATAGTGGAGGTGAGGGATTATAGTGGAGGGGAGGGGGATATAGTGGAGGGGAGGGGGATAGTGGAGGGGAGGTGGAGGGAGGGGGATATAGTGGAGGGGAGGGGGATATAGTGGAGGGGAGGGGGATATAGTGGAGGGAGGGGGGGATGGGATATAGTGGAGGGGAGGGAGGGGGATATAGTGGAGGGGAGGGGGATATAGTGGGGGGAGGGGGATATAGTGGAGGGGAGGGGGGAGGTGGGGTGAGGGGGATTAGAGTGGCGGGGAGGGGATATAGTGGAGGGGAGGGGGGATATAGTGGAGGGAGGGAAGAGGGGATAGCGTGGAGGGAATATAGGGGAGGGGATATATAGAGGGAGGTGATAGGGGGGATAGAGTGGAGTGGGAGGGGGATATAGTGGAGGGAGGGAGGGGGATATAGAGGTGCGGGGGGGATGGAGGTGGGGGGGGAGGGGGATAGAGTGGGGGAGGGGAATAGTGGAGGGGGAGGGGGATATAGTGGAGGGGAGGGGGGAGTGGAGGGAGGTGGTATAGTGGAGGGGAGGGGGATATGGAGGGAGTGGAGGGGAGGGGGATATAGTGGAGGGGAGTGGAGGGAGGGGGATATAGGGGAGAGTGGAGGGGGGATATAGTGGAGGGGAGGGGGCTATAGTGGAGGGGGAGGGGATATAGTGGAGGGGAGGGGGATATAGGGGAGGGGAGATATAGTGGAGGGGGATATAGTGGAGAGGGAGGGGGATTAGTGGAGGTGAGGTGGAGAGAGTGGAGGTGAGGTGAGGGGAGGGGATATAGTGGAGGGGAGGGGGGGAGGGGGAGTGGTGAGGGGGATATAGTGGAGGGGAGGGGGATATATAGTGGAGGGGAGGGGGATATATAGGTGGAGGTGAGGGGAGGACTATAGTGGAGGGAGGGGATATAGAGTGGAGGGGGATATAGTGGGGGAGGGGGATATAGTGGAGGGGGAGGGGGGGGGATATAGTGGAGGGGAGGGGGGGGATATAGTGAGGGGGCTATAGTGGAGGGGAATATAGGGAGGGAGGGGGATATAGTGGAGGGAGGGGAGTGGGGGAGGGGGATATAGTGGAGGGGAGGGGGATATAGTGGAGGGGAGGGGGATATAGTGGAGGGGAGGGGGGATATAGTGGGGGGGGATATAGTGGAGGGGGAGGGGGGATAGGGAGGGGGATAGAGTGGAGGGTGAGGGGGATAGTGAGTGGGGGAGGGGATATAGTGGAGGGGGAGGGGGATAGGGAGTGGAGGGGAGGGGGGAGTGGAGGTGAGGGGGATATAGTGGAGGGGAGGGGGATATAGTGGAGGGGATGGAGGGGGGGGATATAGTGGAGGGGGATATAGTGGAGGGGAGGGGGATATAGTGGAGGGGAGGGGGATATAGTGCGGGGGGTGGAGGGTGGAGGGGGGGAGTGGGGAGGGGGGATATAGGGAGGGGGAGTGGGGGGGGATATAGTGGAGGGGAGGGGGGATATAGTGGAGGGGGAGGAGGGATATAGTGGCGGGGAGGGGAGTGGAGGGATAGGTGGAGGGGAGGGGGATATAGGGGAGGGGGGATATAGTGGAGGGGAGGGGGATATAGTGGAGGGGAGGGGGATATAGTGGAGGGGAGGGGGATATAGTGGAGGGGAGGGGGAGTGGGGGGATATATAGTGGAGGGGATAGTGGAGGTCGAGGGGGATATAGTGGAGGGGAGGGGGATATAGGGGGAGGGGGAGGTGGGATAGAGTGGAGGGGAGGTGGATTGGCGAGTTGGGGGGGTGGATATAGTGGAGGGGAGGGGGATATAGGGAGAGGGGGATATAGTGGAGGGGGGAGGATATAGGGAGGGGAGGGGGATATAGGGGAGGGGGTGGGGATATAGTGGAGGTGAGGGGGATATAGTGGAGGGGAGGGGGATATAGTGGAGGGGAGGGGGATAGTAGGGGAGGTGGGGGTGGGAAGGGGGGGGAGGGGGATAGTGGAGGGGGATATAGTGGGGATGGTGAGGGGATATAGTGGAGGGAGGGGGATATAGTGGAGGGGAGGGTGGAGGGAGAGAGGGGATATAGTGGAGGGGGAGGGGGATATAGTGGAGGTTGAGGGGGATCTAGTATATAGTGGAGGGGAGGGGGATATAGTGGAGGGGAGGGGGATATAGTGGAGGGGAGGGGGATATAGGGGAGGGGGATATAGTGGAGGGGAGGGGGATATAGTGGAGAGGGAGGGGGATATAGGGGGATATAGTGGTGGAGATTTAGGGGGAAGGGGGATATAGTGGAGGGAGGGGATATAGGGGGAGGGGGGGATATATAGTGGAGGGGAGGGTGGATATAGTGGGGGGAGGGGGATAGTGGAGTGGAGGGGGGGGGGATATAGTGGGAGGGGGGGGGGGGGGATATAGTGGAGGGGAGGGGGATATAGTGGAGGTGAGGGGGATAGAGTGGGAGGTGGAGGGGGATAGTAGTGGAGGTGGAGGGGGATATAGTGGAGGGGTGAGGGGGGATTGGGGATAGTGGAGTTGAGTGGGGGGGATATAGTAGGGGGATAGAGTGGAGGGGAGGGGGATATAGTGGGGAGGGGATATAGTGGAGGGGAGGGGGGGATATAGAGTGGAGGTGAGGGGGATAGTGGGGGAGGGGGATATAGTGGAGGGGAGGGGGATATAGTGGAGGGGAGGGGATATAGTGGAGGGATTAAGGAGGGGAGGTGGATATAGTGTGAGGGGAGGGGGATATGGAGGGTGGAGGGGAGGGGGATATAGTGGAGGGGAGGGGGATATAGTGGAGGTGGAGGGGGGGGATATAGTGGAGGGGAGGTGGATATGTGGAGGGGAGGGGGATATAGGGAGGGGATATAGTGGAGGGGAGGTGGATATAGTGGAGGGGAGGGGGATATAGTGGAGGTGAGGGGGGGGGGGAGGGGGATATAGTGGAGGGGATTCTAGTGGGGTGAGGGGGATATAGTGGAGGTGAGATATAGGGAGGGGGAGGGGATATAGTGGAGGTGAGGGGGATATAGTGGAGGGGAGGGGGATATAGTGGAGGGGAGGGGGATATAGTGGAGGTGAGGGGGATATAGTGGAGGGGAGGAGGGGGAGTGGAGGTGAGGGGGATAGTAGTGTGAGGGAGGGGGATATAGTGGAGGGGAGGGGGATATAGTGGAGGGAGGGGGATATAGTGGGGGGTGAGGGGGATATAGTGGAGGGGGAGGGGGATATAGTGGAGGGGGAGGGGGATATAGTGGAGGGGAGGGGGATAGTGGAGGGGAGGTGGATATAGTGGAGGTGAGGGGGATTTATCATTTTGGGGATATAGTGGAGGGGATGGTATAGTGGAGGGGGATATAGTGGAGGGGAGGGTGGATATAGTGGAGGGGGGAGGGGGATATAGGTGGAGGTGGAGGGGGATATAGTGGAGGTGGAGGGGGGGAGGTGAGGGGGATAGTGGAGGGGAGGGGATATAGTGGAGGTGAGGGGGGGGGGGATATAGTGGAGGTGAGGGGGATATAGTGGAGGGGGGGGAGGGGGATATAGTGGAGGTGAGGGGGATATAGTGGAGGTGAGGGGGTATATATAGGGGGTATAGTGGAGGGGAGGGCGGATATAGGGAGAGGGGGATATAGTGGAGGGGAGGGGGGATATAGTGGAGGATATAGTGGGGGAGGGGGATATAGTGGAGGGGAGGGGGATATAGTGGATATAGTGGAGGGTGAGGGGGGATATAGTGGAGGAGGTGAGAGGGGGATATAGTGGAGGTGAGGGGGATATAGTGGAGGTGACGGGGGGATATAGTGGAGGTGAGGGGGATATAGTGGAGGTGAGGGGGATATAGTGGAGGTGAGGTGGATATAGTGGAGGTGAGGGGGATATAGTGGAGGTGAGGTGGATATAGTGGAGGTGAGGTGGATATAGTGGAGGTGAGGTGGAGGGTGCGGAGAGAGGCAGTGAAGGTAAGGTGGCAGGGGAGGGGGATAGTTGAGGGTGAGGGGGGCAGACAGGTAGGTGGAGGGTGAGGAGAGGGGGATATGGCGAGTGGAGGTGAGGTGGCAGTGAGGTGAGGTGAGGGGGATTATGGCGATGCAGGTGGAGGTGAGGGGGCAGGGAGGTGATGAGGCAGGCAGGCAGTTATGGGTGAGGGGGATATGGCGAGGGGGCAGGAGGAGTGGAGGTGAGGGGGGAGAGGTGGAGGTGAGGGGGATATGGCGAGGCAGGCAATTGAGGGTGAGGAGAGGCAGGTGGAGGTGAGGGGATGAGGAGGCAGGCAGTTGAGGGTGAGGAGGGAGGCAGGTGGAGGTGAGGGGAGAGGCAGGTGGCGGCGAGTGGGGGTTTCAAAGGTCTTTTAATGTCAGGTGTACCAACTAAGGTACAATGATATTCGAATTACCATACAGCCGTACAAAAAAAATGAAAGGCTGAGGGGAGGGATGATGAGAGGAGGAGGCAGGCAGAGGGAAGAAGTGATGGAGGGTGATAAGAGGAGGAGGAGGCAGGCAGGTGGAGGTGAGGAAAGGGTGATGAGAGGCTTAGAAACATAGAAAATAAGTGCAGGAGGAGGCCATTCGACCCTTTGAGCCAGCACCGCCATTCATTGTGATCATGGCTGATCGTCCCCTATCAATAACCCGTGCCTGCCTTCTCCCCATATCCCTTGACTCCACTAGCCCCTAAAGCTCTATCTAACTCTCTCTTAAATCCACCCAGTGACTTGGCCTCCACTGCCCTCTGTGGCAGGGAATTCCATAAATTCACAACTCTCTGGGTGAAAAAGTTTTTTCTCACCTCGGTCTTAAATGACCTCCGCTTTATTCTAAGAGGCAGGTGGATATGAGATGGGTGAGGAGGCAGGCGGGGGGTGGTGGGGTTGAGAGAGGGAGGTGGTGAGGATAATGAGGATGGCAGGCAGGCGTTGGAGGCAAGGGAGGGCGAGGTGAGCAGGTTTGGAGGAGGGCAGGCTGAATGGAGGGTTGGAGAGAATGAAGAGGGCGAGGTTAAGAAGGTGATAGTGAAGAGAGCAGGGTTGAACCGAGGAGGAAAGTGAGGACTGAAGTGAGAAGAGCGAGAGGTGGAGGGTTGAAGAGCATGAGGAGGAGGGTTAAGAGGGAGAGATAGGCAGGAGAATGGGGTTAGTAGTGAGAGATAGATCAGCCACGATTGAATGGTGGGGTAGACTTGATGGGCCAAATGGCGTAATTCAGCTCCTCTAACATGAACATGTGAGAGTAAGGTGAGGGGGGCAAAGAGAGGAGGCGGGCGGAAGGGGATGTAAGGAGAATGATGAGAATGGGGTTAGTACGGGTGTTATGGGGTGAAGGCGAGAGAATGGGGTTGAGAAGGAAAGATAGATCAGCCATGATTGAATGATGGAGTAGACTTGATGGGCTGAATGGCCTAATTCTGATCCTCTTACTTATGGGAGCTAGTTGAGGAGGGTGAAGAAAGCAAGGCGGGGAGGGCAGGGATGAGAGGGGGTGTAGGAGATGGCGGCGGTCACGGCAAAGCGAGGGACGGCCGCGGGCTCAATGTGATCAGAGCGATGCACCGCAGGCCCATCAGTGTCATCTCCCCCCACCCCTACTCCTTGTCCCCACCCCTACTCCCACTCCCAACCTCCCTTAATAATCCCTCCCTCCGTACCCCTACCTGTTCCTCCCTCTCTATGCCCCCCACCAGGGCCCTCTATCCCTTCCATCTCTCCTACCCACTCCTTCTGTTTATTTGTGCTTTACTCTTTTTCAGTTAACCAGTTCTCAATCCATGCCAGTAAATTATCCAATATACTGTGGTTATTTACAGTGCTTTGAGTGGTGCCTTATTATAAGCCTTCTGAAAGTGCAAATACACGACAATCGATTTTCATTTATTCTGCTCTGAACTATTTTCCAAGTGCTCTGTTAACAGTTCTCCAATTATGTGCTCCATTTTTTTAACCTGCTAATGTCAGATCACTGGTGCCATTTGGCAATTCACTGTTGTCTTGTCTCGTTTCATAAATGTTGCCGTTATCTTCCAATCTATTGCAATCATCCAGAACCCATAGAACCAGGTTATACTCTTGTATATGGAGACACAAGCCACAGCAAATGCTGGAACCTTGAGCAAAAGAAAGCGCTGGAATAACTTGGTGGGTCAGGCAGCATTTGTGGAAGGAATGGATAGGTATTATTCTGGGTTGGGGCCTGAAATGTCACCTGTCCGTTGCCTCCCCAGATGCTGCCTGACCTGCTGAGTTGCTCCAGCACTTTGTTGTCCACTATGTAGAGAGCCCAAAACCTAGGTTGCATATCAATAGCGTCCGATGATTTACCATCCTTTGGTCCGGTAAATTTCTCCAATATTATCATCTCACCAATGCTAATTTATTTGAGCTCCACGTCTACTTTATTCCGACTTTAATTTTCGATGTATTCTTTGCAGATAGGCACAAAACATTGGTAAATTGGGATGCCCCAAAGTGGATATCAAGCAAAATTGAACAGTGCCTCTCAGTGGTGCTGAGAGCTTATGGGCGAGATGTTGTAAGGAATGATGTGGAAAGCATTTAGGGGATTTAGTCCAGAAACTAGACATTATTGGACTGGGAACTAGTTTAATTTGCTAAACAGAAGTGTGATTGGTAAATTGGAGCTAGGATACCAGCAACAGAAAGAGTTGATGCAATTTCTGAAATTCATGGTTGCACAATTTCATTTGTTGAGCAATTTGATACCAAGTCCCCACAAGTTAATTCTCCATGTATGACATGTTGGAGCTAAGCATTCATTACCATGGTGATCAAATAAGGACATTGATTATAACGTATAAACTGTATTCCCTGCTTCAGGCAGTTCAATTAGCAGTTGTCCTCTATGTGGTGATTTTTAAAACACTGCTGATTCCATTGGAGTCAACAAGCAGTCAGCTGTGAGGCCTTGGTTTATTTGTCTAGGCGTGGAATTCTTGATCAACTCTTTATCAGGTTTATTTCCTAAAGTATATGTTGGCTACCTTGTATATGTTGGTTTTACCATCTATTGTGTACAGCAGGATAGTGGTGATAACACTAATGCATGTATAAAACTTGTTGGGGCAGTACTGAGATCTTGGACCTTGCATTATTAATTTTAAGGCTTGATAAAAGAATAGTTCCCTGGGTAATTGTTTTCAATTTGGTAATCAGAGACCAAAATCTATCTCTTTTTATTAAATATGATTTTTATAGGAGATGGGTGGAGATGCGCTCCTGGACAATTCTTTAAATCTGATCTGTAGTAGGGCATTTGTTAACATAACTCAATGGGTTGACTTGGTCAAAAATCTGTTGGTAAGTCAGTGAACTAAATCTTGATGGCAGAGTACAACTTGCTGACAACTCGGTAAGCGCTGACACTGCTAAATTTCTAGACAGATTGTGTGGGGAAAAGTCTCGGCTCGAACCGATCACCCACATTTTTACATGAAAGGCTCTATAATTGCACACTACTCTGATTTTTTTTAAAGAAGTGTTAATAAAGTAGGCGTTAATTGGATTGGATTCAGAAGGTGTTCATATGTTGCCTGACTTGAAAGAATTATTCAGTCCCTGTTATCTCAGCTACAATGCATTACATTTTGACAACTTTTATTTCAGTCTATTGCTGTGATGATAAGCATTTCATTAAAAGTGAATCGGTGTTGAATGTATAGTACAGGTGCACAACCTTTTATCCGAAAGCCTTGGGACCAGACACTTGTCGGATTTCGGACATTTTCGGATTTCAGAATGGAAGATTTTTAGCGTAGATTAGGTAGGTAGCGCGGGCGGCTTGAAAAGTCTGGAGCAGCTGCCTCCTCCCCGGAGACCGGGAGAATCATTGCATAAATGTTAGTCAGTTAGTTTGGAGGGATTTTATGTGGTGGTGGTGGTGTAGGGGTGAAGGGGGAAACTTTAATTCTTAGTCCCCTACCTACCTGGTCGGCGACTCCCAACCTCGCGGAGCTGGGGGCTCCATCCGGCCGCGGGCGGCGCCAGTTGTAGCTCCGACCCCGGCAACTCTACCCCTGGCTGCGAGGCTCCAAATCCAGCGCCGCCCGCGGCCGGACGTCCCAGCTCCGAGAATGTCGGGAGTCGGCGGCGTCGCAGCCAAAGATCCTAGAGGAGCTCCGCTATAGGATCTTTGGTCGCAGCGCTGGGATACCAGCGGGTAGCGGGCAATGCCTTACCGGGTCGCCGTGCGGCAAGCTCCGGAACGCTGTGGCCGCCTTCTTCCAACATTCGCGGAGCGTCGCTGGATTTGGAGCCGCGGAGCTGGGGGCTCCGTCCGGCCGCGGGCGGCGCCGGTTGGAGCTCCGACCCCGGCAACTCTACCCCTGGCTGCGCGGCTCCAAATCCAGCGACGCTCCGCGATGTTGTGTGTCGGCGGCCACAGCGCTCCGGAGCTTGGCATTGCCCGCATCCCAGCGCTGCGACGTCGCCGACTCCCGACATTCGCGGAGCTGGGACGTCCGGCCCGCGCGGGCCGCGCTGGATTTGGAGCGCCTCGCAGCCAGGGGTAGAGTTGCCGGGGGTCGGAGCTACAACTGGCGCCGCCCGCGGCCAGACCGGCCACAGCGCTGCGGAGCTTACTGCACAGCGACCCGGTAAGGCATTGACCGCTCCCCGCCTCTCCGACCAGGTAGGGGACTAAGAATTAAAGTTTACCCCTTCACCCCCCTTCACATAAAAGCCCTCCAAACTAACTGACTAACATTTAAGCAATGATTTACAGATGTTTAAGCGTCTCCCGGTCTCCAGGGAGGAGGCAGCCGCTACAGTAGTACAGACCTGGGTTGACCGTGGGTCGTTTTGGGTCAGGTTTGGCGCCAAACGCGAGCTTTGGTGCGCAGACGACATCCGGAAAAAATGGCCGGTTTTCGGAGCTTTTCGGTTTCTGGAACACCGGATAAAAGGTTGTGCACCTGTAATAAAAAAAAAAATAACCAGTAGGATGAGACATTATTTTGCTTTGTCAAATCTGGGTCGAAAGCAATGCTGTAACTGTCAAGTTGAACCAAAGGCCACGCCACTCTTGACAGACTTTCCTGCGATTCCTGACATATGTCTGAATGTTAAAATGGCACAAAATAAGTGGAAATCAGCATTAACTATCATAGCCTGTGATAAACTACCACATTTACCCTTGTTCTTTGGACAATGTATTCTTCATGAAATATTGCTTAAGACTTCCATGTTTAAAAATTAAAGCTTTGAGGTTTTTTTAAGGCACACTAGTTACCATAAAGATGCATTGAGAGATACTGGAATGACACACTAAGTCTCAGGATGTGAAATAAGCATGCCTGTTGCCCCTCACATGTATGTAATATTCATTTTGTAATTTAGCTTGAAGCTGTATTAATGAGCTATTTTGAAAAAACAGTTTGGATCAAATTGGACATAACCTAGAAAATGTGATGAAGCTCATGTTTAATCTTTTGCTGCATCAGATAAAATACAAACTGCATATCATAAATCTTGTAGATAAATAAAAATGCTGGAGAAACTCAGCGGGTGAGGCAGCATCTATGGAGCGAAACAATAGGTGACGTTACGGGTCGAGACAACCCGAAACATCACCTATCCCATCGCTCCATAGATGCTGCCTCACCCGCTGAGTTTCTCCAGCATTTTTATCTATCTTCGATTTTTGCAGCATCTACAGTTCCTTCTTAATCATAAGTCTTGTATTCACTGAAATTTAGAAGGATGAGTATATTGTAAGTCTTATCCATTTTCCCTTTTTAAGCCTTTGGACAATTAAAAGCCCAAGTAAATAATGTGATATTAGTGATGAGGCTCTTAATGCTGGATTTGTGTTCTTGTTTTAAAAAAAAACTCCAGCTGAGCAATGATGCGTCGTGATTCCTGTCCGCTTGACTGCAAGGTCTACGTGGGTGACCTGGGAACCAATGGAAACAAGACAGAACTGGAGCGCTCATTCAGCTACTATGGACCCCTGAGGAATGTGTGGGTTGCACGGAACCCCCCTGGCTTTGCATTTATAGAATTTGAAGACCCCCGTGATGCAGCAGATGCTGTACGAGAGTTGGATGGCAGGTATGGAACTGGTAATAAGCTCCGCAGTTTAAACGCAATATTCTTGATGTTCTGCCACTGCTGTTATTCATACGATGCACAAATGTACTGTCAATATGCTATTGCGAGGGGTTCATAAAATCGCATTTGCACAAATGTTTACTCTCTTACTTCTTGCATGTAATAGCTTCCAATCTCCCGATTCTAAAGAATCCTTGCCATTTTTCTCTTGTACTAGTTCGACATATTTTGAAATTGCTGGCTATTATCAGGCATTCTGCATTGAATATCCTCCACGATGGTAGCGTTAGAAATCCACAAGTGGTGTGCATAGGGGCCAACATTCTTGAGTGTGCATTTTCCATTACATTTATAATTCAAAGACAATTTAGATCTGTATGTTCTTTGTGTTGAAATTGATCAGCTCTTGGGCTCTTAAGGTGGCCATTAAATGGTTGATAGAAATTTGATAATAGATAAGATTAAAAATGCACGGACTTTGAAATACAGAGGAAATGTTTGAGTGAGGGGCAATAGAAGGAAAAGTCAACTTAATGGTTTAGGAGGAAGGAGTGATTTAATGCCAAGATGGTGATGATGCAATAAGATGTAAAGTAATAAAGGATTGGATTAAAGAACCAGAATCATTATCTGAAATTACCTCAGTCTGAAGAAGGGTCTCGACCCGAAACGTCACCCATTCCTTCTCGCCAGAGATGCTGCCTGTCCCGCTGAGTTACTCCTGCATTTCGTCTCTACGGTTTAAACCAGCATCTCCAGTTCTTTTCTACACATTAGAACAAATCGTGTAAATTTCACCAACATCGCTACACTGCCCAAAATCTACTGTACACCTAACAGCCAGCAATCACAGTACTGCAGAGTTTAAGTAGACATTATGTCCAACACAGACATCATGAGCCAAAGGGCCTCGTCAATGTTCCATGGTGGAAGTTGTCATCGATAGTGCTATTAAATGGTACTTGCTCACCAACATCCAGTTTGGATTTTGCTAGGAACATTTCATGCCAAACCTCATTATGTCTTTGGTTCAAACATGAATTAAAGAGGTAAATTCCAGAGGTGACATCTGCAGTTACTTTGGTCTTCCTATTAACCTCTGCCCTGCTTGGTGGTGTTTCTGTCTATTGGGATGACAAGTGGATTTTAGAAGCAGTCTCACCTGATCAACTTGCAATGTAAGACATTGTCTTTGAGGAATAATGGGTGCTCTGTCATGTTGATATTAAGTTGTCCCGGAGAAACAAACATTTTTTCACTTTGAGGGCACTTTCTCTGACAGTTCGCCTCTTACTGACTATTATAGAACTTTGTGTGGAGTTCGTGTCCGAGTGGAGCTGTCCTCTGGTGAAAGGAGGAAGCGTTACCGTGGCCCACCGCCACCCTGGACCAGACGCCCACGTTACGATGATTCTCGCTATCGCAGCCCACAAAGGCGACGTTACTCGAGGTGAGAGTGAATCCATTCACGGTAACATAGCTTTTTTACACCAACCTTGTGTGAGCTGAAACTGAGATGGGGCGGACCCCATGTGTGAGGTCCCTAATCTGTAGATGGTTACAGTGGGGCCTCTGGTAAGGATTGACAAGGCTGGGTATTTTCTAGCTGCTAGTTCACCATATATTGTAACATAGGAAGACCAGGCAAGTTAATATTAAGATCTAAATGTTTTGGCATTGTTACACTGAATCCGCCTTGCCACATTGTTCATGTCTGTCCTTGGCTTGCACTCTGTGTATCTTTTAGAACTTAAATTTCTCTGTATTATAATGGGAGATGTCAGTCAGTGTATTCCTTGGAATATCTGAAATTCATTTACTTTTATCTTGGAGATTGCTGTGTTTTATAAATCATTTTTTATTACCCATTCTGCATCTTTTAAAAACCCCTAATCATCTTCTCGGCTGTGTTGTCAACTGCCTCAGTCTACCTTTCGATCCCATTGAATATCAGTTAAAGGTGCCAATTGGACAACTAATTTAAACGCAAGGGATAATTCAACACATTGAAGCATGTAACTAAATTTCATAATTGACACCAGAAATTTACAAATTGCCTCAAGTATATTATGAATAAATAGATTGAACTGAATTTAAAGTCCTAGAAAGGTGCCTAGCTGTAACAAACTGATAGTAAACTGTTTGCACAACGGCAATACTCCTATACCAAGGCTCAATCTAGGTTGAACAAAACTAATGCATTCAAAATACAATCTATTAAAACAAATAATTGATTAACTTGTCATCCATATGACATCCAGATTGAAATAGCTCCTATAAGCACAAAGATTAGACCAGTTTATGGTCATATACACCAGGTTACCATGAATTTCCTTGTTCACGTGAAGCATAGTTATTCATAATGATAAATACAACAATGAATATGAGCAAAACAGCAGAATGATGAGAAATTGTAGTGCAAAAGAATATTAAAGTACAACTGCAGAATAACCAAATGAGGTAGAGTAAGCGTACATGGCAGAGCCTGAGGGAATGGAGTGTGGAATAGGTGATTGGCTCACAAATCAGAGCAGTGAAGAAGGTAATGTTTGCTGCAAGTCTGTACACATGAGCTTCCAAGCTCCTGCATCTTCCCCCAGAGGCAGAAGAGAAAAAAATGAATAGCCAGGGTGACAGACTCTTCAAGACTTCTTGATGCAACACATTGTGAAGATGGACTGGATGGAGGTGAAAGACTGGGCTATGTTCACCACTCTCCGCAGGTTCAAACAGTTAAGAGTAGAACAGTTGCCATACCAAACTTGCCATGCATCCTGTCAGAATACTTCCCTTAGCAGGTCTGTAGAAATTTGAGAGAATCCTTGTGGGCATGCCGAATCTACTCGGATGCATAAGAAAGTAAATGCGCTGATTTTCTCCAGCATTTTTGTGTACCCCCAGTCTGTAGAAGGGTTTCAGCCCGAAATGTTACCTATTTCCTTCGCTCCATAGATGCTGCTGCACCCGCTGAGTTTCTCCAGCATTTTTGTGTGCCTATGCTGATGCTCTTTCTTGATCACCACTTCTGTGCGATCGAACCAAGTTAAGTGCTGGTGATATTGAAGCCTGTGAAGTTGAAGTTGTCAGCCTCCTTTACAGCAGCTTTGATGAGAAAAGAGTTGTGGCCACTCCCTTGTTTACTTAGGTCGGCAATTACATTCTTATGCCTTTCTGATAAGAGCTTGTTTATTGTCCTGACACCATAGCACAAGGTTCTCTGCTGCGTTCCTAAACTTTGTCTTATCTATGCAGATCTACCTGCTGACAACATTGGTATCATCAATCACATTTAAAGATGGAGTTGGCATTGTACTTGACTGCATAGTCATGAAAGTGTGGGGTGTAGAGCAAGGGGCTGAGCACATGCTCTTAGGGGAACAATTGTTGAGGTTCATGGTGGAGGAAATGTTATGACCAATTCTAATGACCAAAACGGGTCAGCCGATCAAGACGTCCCAAAGGTGGTTGCAGGTGTAGTCCCCAAGGTATTGGGGTTTAGGGATGGTAGATAAAATGGTGGAGAAACTCAGCGGGTGAGGCAGCATCTATGGAGCAAAGGAATAGGGATGAGTGTGATTGATATTATGCCTTTAAAGGCTACACTGCAGTTGATGAATAGCACCTTGGCAAAGGTGTCCTTATTGTCAAGGTGAACCAGGGCTAATTGTATTGCCAGTGATGGTGTCCTATTTTACCTGCATATGAATTACACGGGTTTAGGTTGTCTGGAAGAATGCCGCGGATTACTAGTCCATTACTAGTCTTTCAAAGCACTTCATTGTGGTTGATGTTGGGGGCTAGTGGTAACGGTAGTTTTTGAGGCTAATCACTTCTCTTGGGAGCTGGAATGATGGTGGTTTCCTTGAAGTGGATGGAGACAGCAGACTGAAGTGAGAGGTTGAAGATGTCGACGAAGGCTGTGGCCCGTTGATTGACATGTGATTTCAGAACCTGTCCACAGACTCCTTCCAGGGAAACTGCTTTCCGAAAATGTTTCCTCGTCAAAGCAGACTGGTCTTCTGCCACCGAAATGTATGGAACCAATTCGGCAAAGGGGTGGGGGGGGGGGGGGGGGGGGGGGGGGGCATGGCTAGGTAGATCTATGTTTTGCCTGTTCAAAACAGATGTAAAGAGCATTAAGCTAATCTGGCAGAAATGTGTCATTGCCAGACATTGCTTCCAATTTTGGCTTGTAGCCTATGGTATTCTCACCTGGCCACTGTCGCCCGGCATCAGCTTGGTGAAATTGTGTTTCTAGCTTGTTTTGGAATCCTCTCTTGGCTTCCCCCAGTCTTGCAGAGTTCATACCTGGCCTTGCAGGATCATGCTCTTTGATAGCCTCGAATCCGAACTTTAGAACTCCTTGTTAATCTTGGGAATGTGGTTCGAATAGATCTTAATTGTCTTCGTTAGAAGGCAATCATCAATGCATTTCTTGACGAAACCGTCGATGACAGGCGTACTCATTCAGGCTGGATGAAGCGGTCTTGAACGTGTTCCAGTCCCAACTCAAGGCAAAGTAAAGTAATGCACTCGACAGTGTGAACATATTTAAAGACCACAGTTAATCATTTCTGCAAAGTCTGAAAGCTTTGAGTAAGGTTCTCAGTACCACAGCAGCCCTACATTATTGTTTTATTAAGCTTTGAATAACAATGTATGATCTTAACTACGTGGTTTGAATTTTCATTCATTATAACTAATGAACTCTGAGCGATTTCAAGGCAGCAGATGTTAGAATCGTAAATCACAGTCCGTTAGATGCTTTGTTTTCATCAGGATCCCAAATAAATTACTGCCTTGAAGATGTTCTCTTGTGTTTTATAACATAATGTTTTCTCATGCCTCGATGTTTCTGACATAATTATACAACCAATAAATGCCTCCATGAAGACACATTATTCAGCATGCTGTTCACTGTGATTGCAAGTGGATGGGCCTATTGCAGATTTAGGGCATTGTAGGGATGGTGGTAAAGTTAACAAGTCTAGTTCTAATGACCATTAAGTTTAAAAAGAGTAGGAACTAATAGATTTGTTTGTCCTCAATTCCCGATAGCTTCTTGATGAAGTGGAGGCGTGATGATTGATAGGGGAGGATAAGATGAGTCACTTTGTACACAAACTTTCTTGAATTCTCTTCCTCCATAAATCCAGTTGCAAGACTACTGAAGCAGGAAATTATCTGAGCGGAGAAAAATAGCTCTAGAAAAGATCTGCTCCCTGTGAACCTGTAAATAATTGACTTGAGGCATTAACATAGGGCAGGGCATAACTTCTCAAAGGCCAAATCTAGCAGATGCTGGAAATCTGAAGTAAAACAGAACGTGCTGCAAGTACTGCGCAAGATGAGCGGCATTTGTGGAGAGATGAGGGAGAAGGCACATTAACTTTCCAGGTCAATGGCTTTTCATGAGTTTGCGATCAAAGTCTGCAATGGAAGGTCCGAGTTGAAATATTAATGTGTTTCCCTTATCGATGTTGCCTAGCTTGCTCAGTATCTCCAGCATTTTGCTTTAAACTAAATTCCCACCTTGCCATGAATGGCCTTGACTAGAATTATTCCCATTGCTATGATTGCACCTCTGTTAATTCGAGCTTTCTATTTCTACTTATTGTACTTTTTTCAGTAGAAAGTAGGAAAGCTTTGCAAAGCCTCGTCATCATTATATTTGAAAAAGGTTACCCATCTTTCCTTCCTATGTAGAAATTATCTCTTGTTCTTTCCCCATCTCCCAATACCTTTCCTCAACAGCAAAGGGTATAATTGAGATCAGGGTCTTTGAGAAAACAATCTTCACTGCATTTGTTCTATTAATCTAACATATAATGATAAATAATTATTACAACAAAACTACAATAGGAGACATCGGATTGTTAGGGGAGCCTTTAACACTCTTTTTAAGATTGTTTAAAATAACTTTGATACATTCCTTTGTTTTCACCATCTGCAACTACATGTTGCAGTGTCTTATTAAGATAAGTTGTTTAAATAACTGATGTATGTAATGACAGTTCCCGAGGTCATATTCTAACTAGTTATTAAAATATAATAGGCTGCAACATTGCAGGGAAGTGGAGTTTATTCTCTGTATATGCTTTGCTAAATTAATATTTTTGTACTTGTACTGACTAAAAGGTTCTTAAGTAGTACAGTGTGCACTCCTTTGTAATTGTGCAAATTTTAATTGCTTTAATGGATGGTATTCAAAAATAGTCTAATTTGAAATAAACAGTTGACGTTTCATTATATTTAAATGTTAAGTCCCGATCCCAAGTAAGATTGTTTTATGGTGACCACTCTTATGAATGCTGACAATACTGATTGCAGGCCAATTCTTCTGCCTTCAAATCATTTGTGCATCTCGGGTACATCTGGCTATCCTGTCGGGAAAAGGTAGCTGGAGAGTAAACAAGGCCACCAACCCTGGGCTTTGACTTGTTCCTTTCATGGAAGCTGTTAGGCCAGTTGGAGATTTTTTTTTTTTGCCCCAGCTAAGGATGGTTAAGTCATTTCACAGCAGCTGTTAAATTTGAGGTTTTGTATCACAGTGGAGCCGGGTAGCTTTTGGGATTTTTATTTTGCATTTAGAGATGGCGTCACAGTTATCAATCTTGGCACGGTCCTTAAGAATTCATTTGGCCCTGTTGGTCACTCAATGATTCTGGATCAGTGCTGAGTCAGGCCATTTTTGACAAGCCTGCTATTTTATATGGCCTTTTTAAAATTCATCCCAAGGATGCGAGTTAGAGAGCATTTAATAACCTGTCCCTAATGGTTCTTGAGAATGTGATGGTTGACTTCCTTTCTTGAACCACTACAGACCTTGAGGTATGGGTTAACCGACAATCTGGTAGTGCTCCACAGATAGTGTTCCAGGTTTTGACCCAATGTCTGGTGGCTATTTGAAAATAAAAGGAAAATTAGTTTTAAGGTACAAGGTCACCGTTCTTAGGTTTGTGACTGCCCAAAATAATGCACTTCAACACGGGTGTAATGACCCTGTCTGAAATGTTATAGGGGAGATGAGAAATGTTTGGAGCTTTGTAGATTCAGGGAAAACATATTGTTTGGGCTCGACACTGATAATATCACTGCTCGTCCTCTTAAAAATGACAAACAGTTTTTTCTTTGTTTTTTCATATATTCAGTGTTGGATGATGTTTTAGAATCTAATGCTGGTGTGTATGTGTGTATTTAAAAAGTTAAGTTAAATGAAAATGCATCATGATTGGTTAGATAGTAACTGGTATTTCTGTGCATTTTTTTTTCTTTTGATGAAATGTGCAGTTGAAACCCACGCACTCACCCCCTGCCCCCTTTCAGAGAGCGTCCACTTCTCCGAGTCTGCATTAGCCAATCAACTGGTTGTGTCTACATCAGGGGATCAGCGCGTCCCAATCTAAACGAACGCCTCACACTTCAAATGTCCAGCATTCACGTGTGTCTGTGAGTGTGTGCAACCGAATGGCCAACCGCTGGACCGACAAGCTTGGGCCTTTTCCTGCGTACCCCAGCACGCTGTTCATAAACAACCATCCCTTCTCTACTGTTTCTGCCGGCAGCCATAACGACCAAACAGCCAACGGGGGAAAAAATTACCATCTGAAATCCTCTCGATCCATCAGTGGGGTGTGGTTGTCCGCCAGCCTTTGCAAACCCAAGGCCTGCATCGGCAGTAAACTGGTACCAACGCACTCTACAAGGGGCTGCTTCGATTGGTCTCCGTGCCAATACACAGCAGATAAATTAATACCATTTTTTATTTAATTCTACACTTTACATCGTGCATGAATCCAGATGGTCAGGGCCCCCTTTTTCCTTCCCACCACCATCGTCACACGACACGCCCTGCAGATGGCTGTTGATTTGTTATAATGTTGACCATTCTAGTAAGTTTTATCTGCCTTTTACATTTTAAATTGAGAATTCACTTTTGTGTTTTCACAATCCCGTCCCTTTGGTTTTTCCAATCCCTTTCACTCTTGGCTCTTTGATGCTTCTATTGGGCTGATACCTGCAACTTCTGGAATGTGAACCAATTGCTGCTATCACGTTGTGTCTGTCCCTGACTGGTTAGTTAGTCTCTTAAAGAAAACAAAAACACTTAAAACACACACTATTCTTAAGCAGGCATTGTATTCCAGATAATCCTCTTGAATGCAAGTGGACCTGCTGTGCATTTCTAGTTTTGTTCTATTTCAAATTTTTAACTAGTCCTAAAATTTATGTTCTGGCATAGTATGCAAGTCTAAAACCCCACCAACTAAAGCAAATCTGAAGTTTCACTTTGTGGAACAACTTGATTGCTGTTACTGTGTGGCTGTTTTTGGCCACTCCAACAGATCTGTAATAAAAATAATATTGGATCACCTAGCTGGGACATGTATGTTCCTTTTCCTTCCTCCCACATATATATATGACAAGGAAATATTTTCAAGTGATTTAATTATCTCAATTTCTGTAGAAGGGCAGGACAACCCCATGTGTTGTTCCTGAAATGAGGATCTTGTTAGTTGAGAAAGCGCTAATGCCCATATCTCTTATCAGTGGCTCGTGCAGAGTGTTTGAATGTTCTGGAGCATGTAGCTAGGCCAGAATTGATGGACCGTTGCCCTTTGCCCTCTGCCCCTCCGGTAGTGACAAAGGAACACAAGGTTGGCTTTGAGCCAAGCAGATAATTAGGCTTGATATTAACCCCATATGCCTGATCTAAAATTGGGTGCAGGAAGGATAACTTAGCTTTGGAAATAGCCCAGAAGAGTTTTGACCAGAATATTTTCTGAAATGGGAAAACTGTGTTATCACAAATGCCGGGGGGAAAAAAATCAGATTTTAATCTTTTGGGGTATAGAAAAATTAATCTGAAGAAGGCAGAGTAGATGTTGAAATATTTCCACGTGTAGACACAATGATAACCATCACAGCAATATGTAGTTGAAGGCTATTCTGCTTGGGTGTCAGTGGCCACTGCATGTCTGACAGTTAAGTAACAGCTCCTGTTTTTTTAATGGATCTTTTTAGTAACAGGGCACTTTGTTCATCAACTAATTGATCAGCACATACCTTCACAATCCAGACTTTGCAGGTTGCAATTTGTTTTATATTAATTAGTCCATCAACTGGGAGGGCAGTGTAGCCCAAATCAAAGATTTGTTGGGCTGCTTTCAGTGCTGGTTGGTGTTGGGCCTCAGCACGATTCTTTAGTTCTAACAAGTTAATTTTTCTTAGAAGTAACTTAATATTTTGCCATGGTGAAGATGACTTCCAGTAATTGGTTAAATGGCCGGGTGTGATAATATGTGTAAGAGCTATGCCCAGATGTGGGTAAAGATATCTGATGATATTGGTGTTGGAAGTGGTTGTTGCGGGAAGCTGTCCTAGCTGCCATTCCAAACAAGGTGAGTGCGTGTGTTACGTTCACTGCTTGCAGGTGCTTGTAGTCATGGTGAAAGTGACCTTGATTAGGGAATGGCCAGTTGACCATCAGATCCTTGTGCTTGTGTTTAATGAGGAGGTGGGGGATAGGGGAGTAGACATTTGCATTGTTTCAGGGATCAGATGATCCATTTCACAGGCTCAAAATGATAATTCAACTGATTTGCTCAGTGTTATATACACAAGCAGGGTAGTTAGTTGGGTAATATTCCTATAACATCTTGATGTTTCAACATAAATTCCAAGAAATATAGTATGCATGGAGTTTAAGTCAGAAAATTGCAAATTCCTTTATACCCCGCTGATGAAAGAGTAGATTTAAAGTTTTGAGAGAGCATGGGGGAAAGTGCACATCCGATAATATCTACAGTTAATGCTGAAGTCCGTGGGATAATCATGAGAATCTTGAGCTCCTGCATGTGTAGAGAGAATGATCTTTCTTTCATTTGGCAGTGTTCTAATATCTACATTTTATTTAGAAGGAAGGGAGTTTGCACAACATAAAACTTGGCTCATTTAACTTGCTTTTTACTTGTTCATTTTTCAGGATATGGGCATTACTGGCAAACCAGCATTTATTTTCCAACTAGTTGCTTCTGAAGGTATTGGTGGTCTGCTGCAGCTCTCCTGTTAAAGGTATTCCCATGAAACGCATGGATAGGGATTCCTGGATTTAGATCCCGTCATGCAGAAGGAACAGCCGAACAGTTCCCAGTCAGGATGGCGGGTGTCTGATTGGGATGGGAAGCTGCAGGTGCTGGTGGTATTTCCACTACGACTGCCGTCCTTATCCCTCTTGTTGGTAGAGCTTGTGTGTTTTGCAGATGCTGTCGGAATAATGTTGGTGAGTAACTTGTGTGTGTATGTTGATGGCATGGACTGCAGCCACTGTGCTCAGGAATACACGGGTAGAGTGGATAGGATGCCAGTCAATCAGTTGTTTGTTCCGAGTGTTACCAAGCTATTTGAGGTCTTCAACTACCTGGCAGGTAGAACAAATTCTAAATGGTGTAGTGTAGATGGTGGACAGGAGTGGCACTGATGTGAAACAGGATATCCAGTCTTTGACCTTTCACTGAACCACAGTACTGATATGGCTTATGCAGTTATGTTTTGCTGAGTTACATTTCCCAGAATGTTGATGGTGTGAGAATCATTGATAATACTGGTGAAGAACCTCAAGGATAGGTTGTTAAAAAGGAGCTGGAGTGATTAAAGGACTGTCACAGAGGAGTGGTAAGCTGGTGCACTGCTTCGTTGACAGTGAATCTTCCCCATTTGCCTAAACTGAAGGTAAAATACTCTTATCTGGAAGGGTAAAACACAATGCTGAGGTAACCCGGCGGGTCAGACATCATCATCTGTGGCAGGAATGGATAGGCAACGTTTCAGGTCAGGACCCTTCAGACAGCAGAGGGTGGGAGGGAGAGAGACGTCGGTTACATATGGAGTAGTAACGATCGCCAGTGGAGGCCATTGGTCTGCATCTTTTAAGGAGAGAGACTTCAGAAGTGAGTAGACTTGGGACTAATGTCATTTTAAAATGATGCACTAGTTCCTCAATTGGTTGCTGCCTCTTCAAGGTCTGTCCGAGTGACTACACTGCACACTGTTGTTTGTTATTTGAGTTAAAGGGGAGGGCAGTCAGGATTTGCATTTCACCCAAAAGATTAACATGTAAGTGCCAATTAAATGCTCTAGATGATGATGGTGCTCTTCTGGAATCAAGTTTTGATTAAATATCTTGTCAAAGTGGTTGCTTCACCACGATAATGTGGTTAAACTTGAAATACATTTAATGAAGTGGATACATTTTCTACATCGTGGATTTAAGAGATTTGCTTCCCTGTGCATCAGGAACGCAAGTTCAATCTTTTTAAGTTGCCAAATTCTGTGCATTTGTTCACAGACTAATTCAGAAAGCACACTAACATCATTGAGAGTGAAATGGTTGCTTTGTGATTCTGGTTTGTATTAAACTGGCTTGATATTTTTCATTCTTACGGTGTTCCCCCACCCCCTCACATTTAATAAGATCCATCTAGTGGAATTAGTGTTGCCTTGCTACAGTTAGCTCAAGGGTCTGTTTACCTTGAATCCGTTTGCTCCACTATAGGTCTCGGTCCAGGGAGAACAGGCATCGTGAGCGTTCAATTTCTAGGGACAGGGAAAGACGAGAGCCATCGAGATCTTTCTCCAGGTCGCACAGGTTAGTAGTGATACATTTCTTAATCGGATTTCCTTCCTAATATGGTATTTTTTTCACTATTGAGTTTGCAAGAATCAAAGTAATATTCTTGTATTTGGGCACAAATTGGGATCCTCAGTCAGCCTTGACAAAGTCGAGTTGGAATGGAATGCCTGCATATTGTTATATGGTAGCCTCATCCTCTAAAACTCTATGGCTGTTGAAGCATGTGAGATGTGGCCCACTTTCAGTCATGCAATCTGAAGCCGAGTGATAAAAAACCCAACAGAACCAAGGGACGGGAGCTCAATTAAACCAAAACATATTGAGTTTATTGTGCCAAGGTCTGCTTAAACCCTTGTTCCAATTAATTTGCATAAGAATGTTTGAGAATATTCGAATTACCTGAACACATAGGAATAAGAGGGTTGAATGTTTGAGTCTCAGGCATTCTTTGAAAATTGGGTCTTGTTCCACTGCTGCCAATCTTAATTAAATGAAGGCAGTGTAACGTATTCTCAGAGCACTATCAGGTTCGTATCAGGCAGACGACTGTTGTATTCTCAGGATTCCTACTCAACCTTTAAACCTTACACACCTGATGGTCAAAAAGAATACCATTTATCGAATAGGCTTAAATTCGGGCATAAATCTGTGCTAATATCACTAAATATTAAAGACATGTATTTGTTAAAGAAGGAACTGCAGATGCTGGAAAATCGAAGGTAGACAAAAGTGCTAGAGAACCTGAGTGTGCGCAGCAGCATCTATGGAGCGAAAGAAATAGGCAACGTTTCGGCCCTTTGAGACAGCACTGCCCTTCAATTTGATCATGGCTGATCATCTAAAATCAGTACCCCGTTCCTGCTTTTTCTCAATATTCCTTTAGCCCTAAGAGCTAAAACTAACTGAAACTGAAATCTGAAGAAGGGTTTCGGCCCGAAACGTTGCCCATTTCCTTCGCTCCATAGATGCTGCTGCACCCGCTGAGTTTCTCCAGTACTTTTGTCTACATGTATTTGTTAGATTAGACAGATGTAGGATATTGCCACTTTCATTTCACTGCACATCTCGTATGTGTATGTGACAAATAAACTTGACTTGACTTGACTTGATATGTCATTTTAAAAGAAATTGCAGTCAGGTGTCATAAACTCAAAAGTTATAGGAGCAGAATTAGGCCGTTCGGCCCATTGTGTCATGGCTGATTTATCTTTCCCTCTCAACCCCATTCTTCTGCCTTCTCCCCATAACCAATGGATCTCTTTCATATATCAGATTGTAAATTGAAAGTTCAAAATATGAAGTGACCAGCACTGTGTAGAAAAAAAACCAAAAAAAACACACAACACAAAACATTAAACAGCAAAGAAATGATGTTGTATTTGAAGTGGAATGTTTCTGACCCCATGGCAGCTTAAATTTGCCCCTGACCACTGATTCAATGATTGTTGAGCAATTTGTTGCTGATATTGCGACAAATAACATGCAAAGGGACTGTCACAACAAACAGATAGCTGCATGCCATTTAGCAAATTGTGACTGCTTCTGTAATTAAAAACAATTGATGAATAGTGGGGAGGACAGAGACAATTAAGAGTTTAGTTCTAATGCACAGCATGAAGATTATAAGGTTACTTTCGCAAAGAGAAGCATATCCCACGTGGCGGTGATAATTTGGGAATCTTCCAAGTTTATAGTGAAATGCGGCAATAGCAAAAAGAAATCTGCCTTCATTTTGTGAACACATTTGTTGCCTGAATATTAGTTTGGTTGATTAGCCATTAGTCCTGAATGCTTGACCCTGCAGTGGTGTAGGCTGAACCATCAAAGCTACAGTCTGAAGAAGGGGTCTCGTCCCAAAACATCACCCATCCCTTCTCCAAGATGCAGCCTGTCCCGCTGAGTTACTCCAGCATTTTGTGTCTACCCCCAAAGGTTATCTTTGGTCACTGCCTTCCTTTGCATTTCAATTTGTGACCTTGCTTTTAGCTGTCCGGTCCGTAAGCACTTGAAGTTGGTTTCTAAACCCCTCTGCTGCATGTCAAAACTAACACAGGCATTTAATACACATCCCTCATGGCCCCCGGAGAAGGTAATTGTTTGCAATGTTCTTGATCCACTGTAGTGATGCTCTCTCTACAATGCTGTTGTAGGGAGTTGCAATATTTGGGCTCAGTGTCAATAGAGGAACACTGATTTTTGTTTTTCCTTTTTGTCTTCTTAGCTTGGAAACAGCAGAGCTGAGAAGTACTGGTGTGGAAGTCTAGGCAAATTGCTGTAGTGCATTTAGTAGACAGTTGCCTCTAATCAAGCTGGATCCATGTTTAATCGAAAGGTACACAAAAATGCTGGAGAAACTCAGCGGGTGCAGCAGCATCTATGGAGCGAAGGAAATAGGCAACGTTTCGGCCCGAAACGTTGCCTATTTCCTTCGCTCCATAGATGCTGCTGCACCCGCTGAGTTTCTCCAGCATTTTCGTGTACCTTCAATTTTCCAGCATCTGCAGTTCCTTCTCAAACTTCACTTTGTTGAACTGTCAATATTTTTCTGATAGTTGCAGAACACCTCATAGGAATACCTCTCTGTATTATAATTGCAAAGCACAGCTCCTGTAGATTTGGCATCCACAGGTCATCACATCAACTACAAACAGTTAATGTCACTCCAGTTGGCCATCAATTAATAATTAAGTCAAAGATCAAAATAACAATGATCACCCAGTAAACTAGTGGCTTTTAGGCTCGGCAGCAAATTGACTCTAACTTCTCTCGCAGAACTGTGCGCTATGTGAAGTTTATAAGACTTGTTGAGGTCCTATAATACCTTACAAGGCTAGGAGTTTCTCAAAGTTGTGGTGTAACATTTCTTAAGCCTCTTCTATTTTAATGCCTGAACTATTTTTTTTTTTTTTTCTTTTCCCCGCACTTCACTACAGTCGCTCCCGATCCATTGAGAGGAAATAGTATCTATGGTGGAGCGGGCCTCTTCTCCCCTCTGGCCTCTTGGAGATGAAGGATGTCTGCCTGCAGTGCTCCTGAGATTCTACAACTGGTGAAGATTAACAAGCAGCAGAATGGGGTCGGGAGATGAGGCTGCTGTTTCTTTTATTCTGGTTTGAAGGATGAGCTTTCACCAGCTCACCAATTTTTGGGACTTTTTTTTAAAAACAAAAACAAAAAAAAATTGTCATGCAAAAAAACTATAAAAACTTGCTACTAATCACCAGGAAAGGGGGTCAAACCAGCATTAGAGCAGGCTAACAAAACCTTTTCTTGTAAGTCACCACTGTAGTTTCTTTACATACCCAATGATGTCAACAGTTATTCATTGAATCCCTTTATGCTTTTATTAGTTAATGTCTTGCATTGCAATGTAAAGTTATTGTGACTGAAAAGGGAGTGTTTTTGCCAAGATGTTGGCACTGCTTAATATGCCACACCTTACAGTTTCATAACTCAATTCTTTTTACGGAAGGTGTGAGTGAGGAAGGAGGACAGTTTAGAGATGGGCGCATTGTCAGCTCAGTCTTTTATCTTGGACTTAGTGGGTGTTGAGTTTGCTTGGGGACAGAGACGCAGAAATCTAGTTTTGGAGAAGGGAGGTTTTTCGTCTTCTTACTGGAGGTTGTTGGTTGCGAGGAATTATTTGGGCAGTTCGAGGTAGGGGACGGCGAAGAAAGCAGTGGCCTTAACGAGTTGATGCACGGGCTGAAGATAGACACAAAAAATGCTGGAGTAACTCTGCATCTCTGGAGAGAAGGAATGGGTGACGTTTCAGACTGAAGAAGGGTCTCGACCCAAAAAGTCACCCATTCCTTCTCTCCAGAGATGCTGTCTGTCTCGCTGAGTTACTCCAGTTTTTTTGTGTCCATCTTTGGTTTAAACCAGCATCTGCTTCCTTCCTACACATGTTGATGCCCAGCTGGTCAGGTTTGATCAACAACCTGTACATGATGGGGGACCATGTTCTTGCTGCTTGAGTGTTGTGGTGGCCAGATACTTGTCCTTGTAATAGAACTCTGGGTGCTGCTGATTCAAAAGAGAAGATAAAACCTACTGTACAAGCTGCAACAAAGTAAATGTCAGCCTGGGTGGTGTTTATCTACTTGCCTGACAGCCAGCAGTAATCTGTCTTCAGCTTTCCAAGGGTTCATTCACCCTTGCACCAAGACACTCCCATGCAATATGACACAATGCAGGGTGCAGAGCAGATTGTGTGCTGGGCATTTCTGCCTCATATAATTTCCTTTGGCGGTGGATGCTTTTGAAGAAAACATTCATTCTACACGCAGCCCATTTCATTTTGCTGATAACTCCCTTGGTGTATAGCTTATTCTCTGGTGGTCTGGAGATAAATAACGGTATATCCCAAAGCACTGGCAATAAGCTTACAACCAAAGAACTAGAAATATCTAGATTTCCCCTTTGACATATCTGTACATTTCTGATCTCTTCACTCCGAGTTTTAGAAAAAAAACCCACTTTACTCTGAGCATTGCAGCCTGCCTATGTGCAGTTGTTATTCTCTTCATGGTAGTGCTCACATTTGCAGTTTTTAAAGCTTCAGAAAACTATCAAGAGTTCTGGCAAAGTGTCCGTTTTATCCCACGCTTGCTGGCCTGATATGCCTTGCCCCCCTACTATGGGATTTGGTTTCAATAATCATTGCCTTTCGTGACCAGTTGGTTCCATTTAACTACCTGCTGTACATTTTCTGACGAATGGGTGATGCCTGTGTTACTATCCCATGGGAAATGATGCTGGGACAGGAGAAATCTGCCACAAACACCGTAGCCCTTCATGCGTGTTTGCATTCATATATAATGGGAGTTTTAGTGTTGCGATCAGTTTAGTGTTACATTATTGCAACAGTACATCTGAGCCTACCGATGATGAATTTGAGAAACATTCCTACTAATATAAGAAAAGCCTCTAACATTCTCAGTTGTCTGAGCCTTCACAGACTAGTGTGTTGCTGTCTGACAAACAGAATTATTATTATAGGACGTCATGACTGCTTTATTGACAGATGCATCTTGTTCACTAGCATCCTTATTGTTTTTTTATGACATACTTTAAAATACCAAGAGTGAGTTGATTCTCCAAAGTGTCTGTCTGATGTGCAATGAAAGTGGCGTGGAAGTTTGTGAACTTAAGAGTTTTGTTGCTGAATCTTAACGTAGACATTTCCGTTGACCGTGGCTATTGTGTCTTAATTACCAATGAATTCTCCAGGTGAATGAGAATTCCTTGTTTGGTCCAGTAGATAGATATATCTGGCAGGGTAGTAAGAATGGCAGTATTTATCTCCCAACTTGTTACTCCAATTAAATCTATTCCTCGTGGGATATATTACTTTTGGCATAAAAAACAATTCCAAAGGACTCTTAAAGGATTGGCTGCTGCACTGATATTATTCCAGGCCTCAATCTCAAATCTAGGCTGCGATGAGTGACTCAACTCCAGAATTGAAGAAAAGCAACAAGTGTTAAATGAAGCTTTAGGCTCCTCAGTGTTAGTTACCAGAACTAAGACACTCTGAAACCTCTACATTTCTAGGGAAAGAGCAATTCATATTTTTTTACATGGTACAGGGACTAATACCCTCGAAAAGCCAGCTAAGTGTTACCTAACAAACAACTAGAAAGCCACCTCAACTAATTAAGTTTTTTTTAATGGATCAGTCAGAAAAGCCTGGTGTCTAACGTATTTTCAAATGCTCTCTATTCTGTACCTGGTTTAGGAATTAAATGATAAAAATGCCACAATGTTTGAGGGTTTTCTGTGTTTTTTTCGGATTTAGCAATAAGATCAGCGGTCCACTAAAGGTTCTCTAACAAAAGGTATTATGTGAAATGTTTTAATTTTACCGTACGCTTACATTCCCATACTCCTGTGTATTGCTCCACATTTACCCAAAGGCCACCCCGAACTAAAGCTATCTTTGCATGCAACTCCGAAAGTTGTCTTTTTACAAAGAGTCTGTACAAAGATTCAATATGTGCGAGTAGGCTGTGTCTTAATAAGTGTAAACAAATTATCTGTGAACAAGTTTACCTTTGTCAACATGAGGGATTTGTGGGGGGGGGGGGGAGATTGCATTTGTGAAGCCATGCACTGCTGAAAGACAGGAGCCACAGTGGAGCATTTAGTTTAAAGGCATTAAATGGGAAAGAGATCTGCTCACAGGTTCATTACCCCTTAATTCCAAGCTTGTTTATCATAGTACCATTTAATAGGAACAAAGTGCTTGTTCTGTGTTTCGAAACAGACTGCTTTGGAAGGTAATGGGCATACACATTGCAAATTCCCAGTAAAGGATTTGGAACTGTTTTGTGCATTTCAAACCTGTCCCCCTGACCTCGCTCTGAGAAGTCTCTGTGTCAAAGTATCCAGGTGCATGTTGGCACAAATTTCTTGCTGTTGGACAAGCTATTTGGTTAAATCGATTCTCTTCATTAAGTTATTGCAGGAGCTTTAAAATCCAACGTTGATGGGGCCCCTTGTGTGGCACACTAGTACCTGTACTAAGAAAATGATTTATGATTGTCTAGCTGAGAATATTTTGTGGCATCTGCAGCCAAAACTGTCAGTAAATGACTTTTTTTTAAAGAAAATGACTTGATACTAGCTGGATTGATGTTTGGATTGTGTTTTTTTTTTGTTCTGTTTTTGTCAGATTTCAAAATAAAAGTTATTACAGTCACTTTTGTCTTTTCTGATCTTGTTTGCTCAGTAGGAGCAGATTCATTCTACGGATAGAGGATTTTGAGGATTATTCCTAATATATATATATATAGTACATATAAAATTATAAAAGGACTGGACAAGCTAGATTCAGGACACATGTTCCCAATGTTGGGCGAGTCCAGAACCAGGGGGCACACAGTCTTAAAATAAAGGGGAGGTCATTTAAGACTGAGGTGAGAAAAAACTTTTTCACCCAGAGAGTTGTGAATTTATGGAATTTCCTGCCACAGAGGGCAGTGGAGGCCAAGTCACTGGGTGGATTTAAGAGAGAGTTAGATAGAGCTCTAGGGGCTAGTGGAGTCAAGGGATATGGGGTGAAGGCAGGCACGGGTTATTGATTGGGGACGATCAGCCATGATCACAATGAATGGCGGTGCTGGCTCGAAGGGCTGAATGGCCTCCTCCTGCACCTATTTTCTATGTTTCTATATTACCTGTATTGATTTAACGACGGAGAATGATGTTCAATGATAGTCAAACAAGCGTGATGTGTCCATGCTGACTCAAGATGCCCTGTCTAAGCTAGTTCCATTTGTTTGCATTTGGCCCATGTCCCTCCAAACCTGTTCTATCCATGTACCCATCCAAATGTAATTTTAACTGCTGCATCTGTACCTGTTTCATATACCCATCTATGGAGCGATGGAAATTTCCTTCGCTCCATAGATGCTGCTGCACCCGCTGAGTTTCTCCAGCATTTTTGTGTGTCGTCGGAGACAGTAAGACAGGTACATGGGTAGGTTTAGAAGGATATGTGGCAAATGGGATTAGTGTGGATGGAACATGTTGGTTGGTGTGGGCAAGTTGGGCGGAAGGGCTTTTCAACATAGTTAGGCTGATAATATGATGATTCAATGCTGCTTTTAGAAACATAGAAATTAGGTGCAGGAGTAGGCCATTCAGCCCTTCGAGCCTGCACCGCCATTCAATATGATCATGGCTGATCATCCAACTCAGTATCCCGTCGTACCTGCCTTCTCTCCATACCCCCTCTGATCCCCTTAGCCAGAAGGGCCACATCTAACTCCCTCTTAAATATAGCCAATGAACTGTGGCCTCAACTACCCTCTGTGGCAGAGAGTTCCAGAGATTCACCACTCTTTGTCGCGTGTATCAATACAGGGGCATTCTTTTTTTGTGTGTACAATTCATTGCCTACTATGTTCTGTGTGCTGAAGCAAAGCAAGAATTTCATTGACCTCTCAGGGACACATGACAATAAACTCACTTGAACTTGAACCTTGACGACCATCATACATTAGGCACAAACTAAGTATAGGAGTGTAAGGAGGTACGCTGAGACTACACACGAGTCGGCATTCATGCCATCGCAAAGAACAAGCAGCGAGATTGGTAAGATATTAAAAACTTTAATCTAAAGTTTTCAATCCAAATGCTTCCAAAACAAGGGTCACCACAAAACGATACCACCACAAGAGAGTAAATAACAATGTTGGAACAAGATGCACTGGGACTTAATTCAAGAGAGCTACTCCCGAACACAATCAACACACACATGGTACTTAAGACAAAGGATGCCTACACATTGACTGTGCCAGACTGGGATGTTTGGCTTCTAACCTTTGTCAAAACCAAAATAATGATCTGCTTTAGATCAGTTTTTTTTTGATAGGTTTAAACCCCTGCCTTCTCTGCTATGTTTCTGCATCAAATCCACCTTCCTTGTATCAATAGTTAAAAGATTTCAAACTGCCCTCACACTCTTCACTTCCCTCGCTGATCCATTCATATCTTTTTCTTTATCGACTTTGACCTTTGACTTTTTCTCCTTATCGTGTGGCCTCTTCTCCCTCTTCTCCTTGTCTGCCGCCACGCTCTGCTTCCGCTCTTCCAGTTCTTGTTGCCTCTTCTCTTCCTTCTCCTTCATCTTGGCCTCCTTCTCCCGTTGCTTCTCCTCCTTTTCCCGCTGCCTCGTCTCCTTGTCCTTGACTCCTTGCCCCCCTTTGTCCTTCTCCTTCTGTGCCTTGTCGTCCCTCTCCAGACGCCTCTTCTCCAGCCTATCCAGCCTTTCCTTCGACTGCCTCTCCTTTTCCTTCTGTTTTTCCGCTTTCTCCTTCTCCTTGTCCTCCTTGTCTTTCTGCTTCTTCTTTTCTCTCTCGCCTTTCTCCTCTTTGACCTTCGATTTATCCTTCACCCTGCTCTTGCTAGCGTCTGATCTCTTCTTGTCACCTTTCTCCTTCTTCTCCTCCTTCCGCTCCTCTATCTCCTCCCCCTCGTCCTCGAATTCTAGAGTAGGACGTGACACTGACTTTGCCCGGCGCGGTTCTTCCTGTGGCACCTTCTCTTTGGGAACCTTCTCTACCTTCTCCGCCTTCTCCACCTTCTCACCCTTCTCCCCCTTCTCTCCCTTCTCTCCCTTCTCTCCCTTGAAGAAGTTGAAACCGATTGGCCCTGTGAAGAAACACAAAGAAATTTGCTCAAGTATCAGAAGATTTTCCAGACCTTCATTGGTGGCATAAAATGGTTCGCTGTCTTGTGTGGTTTAGCTTAGAAATACAGCATGGAAGAAGGCTATTTTGCCCACCAATTCTAGGCCGACCATCGGGCACTCAAGTTCTATGCTATCTCAATTTCCCACCCACTCCTTACACACTAGGATGCATTTACAGCAGACAATTAAACTCCAAACCCGCATATCTTTCAGATGGATAGACTGTAGACTGGAGACTGGATAGACTTGGTTAGACTGGATAGACTTGGTTTATTCTCTCTAGAGTTTAGGAGATTGAGAGGGGATCTTATAGAAACGTACAAAATTCTTAAGGGGTTGGACAGGCTAGATGCAGGAAGATTGTTCCCGATGTTGGGGAAGTCCAGGACAAGGGGTCACAACTTAAGGATAAGGGGGAAATCCTTTAAAACCGAGATGAGAAGAACATTTTTCACACGGAGAGTGGTGAATCTCTGGAACTCTCTGCCACAGAGGGTAGTTGAGGCCAGTTCATTGGCTATATTTAAGAGGGAGTTAGATGTGGCTAAGGGGATCAGGGGGTATGGAGAGAAGGCAGGTACGGGATACTGAGTTGGATGATCAGCCATGATCATATTGAATGGCGGTGCAGGCTCGAAGGGCCGAATGGCCTACTCCTGCACCTAATTTCTATGTGGGAGGAAACCGGTCCACCCAGAGGAAACCCACGAGGTCGCGGGGAGAACGTGCAAACTCCACTCAGTGTCTGGTGCTATGTGGCACCAGACCTGGCCAATGAAATTCCTCGTATATGTTGCAAAACATACTTGGCGACTAAAGTCGGATTCTCATTCTGACTCTGACCAACTCCACCAGTCTAGTGTTAATGGGTAAAACTGATTTCAACACCATAATTAATCTAGATGGAGGAGCGGAACGGTGGCACAGCCTTAGAGCTGCTGCCACACAGCGTCAGAGATCCCGGGTCGATCCCGACTAGGGGTGCTGTCGTTGTGGAGTTTGCACGTTCTCCCCGTGACCTGCGTGGGTTTGCTCCGAGATCTTCGATTTCCTCCCACACTCCAAGGGCATACAGTTATGCAGGTAAATTGACTTGGTAAATGTAAAAATTGTCCCTAGCCTGTGTCGATTTGCGGGGGGTCGCTGGTAGCCGCGGACACGATGGGCCGAAGGGCCTGTTTCCGCGCTGTATCTCTAAAACTAAACTAAACTGAACGTGATCTCGGTCTCAATCAAATGCCATACCTCGAGTCTTCTTCTTTGGCTGTGGCCTGTTGGACAAAGATCATTTTATTAAAAAATAAGCAAAAATAGATTTATTCAAACATTTAGAATACTATTTACAATGCTAAACAATTCAAAACAAAACCCACCACCATAGTACAAGAAAAATCAAATATTCTTAACTTTCCCCATCCTTATTAAGGATACACCCCCCCCCCCCCCCCCCCCCCCCCCCAGGACTGAGGAGCCCCAAACCAGGACATCTCTGGAACTCTCTGCCACAGAGGGTAGTTGAGGGCAGTTCATTGGCTATATTTAAGAGGGAGTTAGATGTGGCCCTTGTGGCTAAAGGGGATCAGAGGGTATGGAGAGAAGGCAGGTACGGGATACTGAGTTGGATGATCAGCCATGATCATATTGAATGGCGTTGCAGGCTCGAAGGGCCGAATGGCCTACTCCTGCACCTATTTTCTATGTTTCTATGTTTCTATCTTTGGCCCCAAACCCTCTCCCCTACGCACAGGGGGTGTGCAAAGGTCAATGGCGGTTGAGAGACAATAGGCAATAGGTGCAGGAGTAGAGGCCATTCGGCCCTTCGAGCCAGCACCCACCGCCATTCATTGTGATCATGGCTGATCATCCCCAATCAGTACCCCGTTCCTGCCTTCTCCCCCATATCCCCTGACTCTGCTATCTTTAAGAGCCCTATCTAGCTCCCTCTTGAAACTTGCATTGTGACTTTGTACACAAAGAATGATTGATATATTGTTTAACGTTCTCCTTGCCACGTTCTCTGTTTTATGTCCTGTTTCATGCTCTACGTTCTACGCTGTACTCTCTACGATTTACGCTCTGTCCTACGATCTCTACGTTTCACACTCTGCTCTCCGCTCTACTAGGGGAGAGAGGAGAAGGGTGGGAGGATGGTGGTGGGGGTAGGGGAGGGGGGGGTGTGGGGGGGATGCCGGGGGGGGGGGGGGGGGTGGGGGGGGGGGGGGAGGGGAGGGGGGGGGAAGGAGGGGGAGGGAGATCGGGGAGGGGGAGAGGGGAGGGGTGGGAAACATAGAAACATAGAAATTGGGTGCATGAGTAGGCCATTCGGCCCTTCGAGCCTGCACCGCCATTCAATATGATCATGGCTGATCATCCAACTCAGTATCCCGTACCTGCCTTCTCTCCATACCCCCTGATCCCCTTAGCCACAAGGGCCACATCTAACTCCCTCTTAAATATAGCCAATGAACTGTGGCCTCAACTACCCTCTGTGGCAGAGAGTTCCAGAGATTCACCACTCTCTGTGTGAAAGAAGTTCTTCTCATCTCGGTTTTAAAGGATTTCCCCTTTATCCTTAAACTGTGACCCCTTGTCGTGGACTTCCCCAACATCGGGAACAATCTTTCTGCATCTAGCCTGTCCAACCCCTTAAGAATTTTGGGGGGGGGGGGTGAGGGGGGGGGAGATGGGAGAGGGGGAGGGGAGGGAGAGGGGAAGGGGAGAGGGGGGGCTGGGGGGGGGGGGGGGGGGGGGGGGGGGGATACCCACGGATCGACGCGGGGGCCACGGCTCTTGCTCCTGGGTGAAGTCGGGAATACTGTCGGTGTCGCCCTCACTCTCTCCCGCTTTGCTGGACGCGCTCTTCTTGCTCCTGCGGCTCTGGGTCCTTTCGCTGCAGTCCTCCGGCTTGTCGGCCTTCTCCACCTTCTCATCCCTGTCCCCCCTCTCGCCCGGCTTGCCTTTCTTGCTCTTGTCGCTCTTCTCACTCTTCTTGCTGCTCGCCCGGCTGGCCTCGTAGAACTCCCTCATGCCCTGGGCTCGGCGTTGCCCCGATATCACACGGGGCCGGGGACAGGGGGAGGAAGAGAGGGGAGAGGAAAGTTAGTCCACATGTTGTAGGAACCGCAGCATCTTCAGGGACAGCCCACTTCCCCACGACCTGAGATAGACAACAAGCTGGAGGGAGTTAGTCAGTGAGACAGGCAGCATCTCCGGAGAGAAGGAATGGGTGACGTCTCGACCCATTCTTTCTCTCACTGAGTTACTGACTCCTGCTTTTTATGTCTATCTTCGGTTTAAACCAGGATCTGCAGTTCCTTCCTGCACTTTCCTACAAACATCAGGTTCTTGAACCGACCCGCAGAACCCTAAACCTACCCCGACACGGAACGTAACGGGCCACCTTTGGGAGAGTCCAGGATCAGAGGGCACAGCCTCAGAATTAAAGGATGTACCTTTAGGAAGGAGATGAGGAGGAATTTCTTTAGTCAGAGGGTGGTGAATCTGTGGAATTCTTTGGAGGCCACTAGTCAGTGGATATTTTTAAGGCAGAGATAGATAGATTCTTGATTAGTAGAGGGGGTCATAGGTTATGGGGAAAGGCAGGAGAATGGGGTTAGGAGGGAGAGATAGATCAGCCGCGATTGAATTGCAGAGTAGACATGATGGGCCGAATGGCCTAATTCTACTCCTTACAGTCCTTACGGTTCAAGAACCTGATGTTTGTAGGAAAGTGCAGGAAGGAACTGCAGAGAGTAGTGCGTTCGGCCGAACGCACTATGGGAACTTCACTCGCCCCCCTGCAGGAACTATACAACAGGAGGTGCAACTCCAGAGCAAATAAAATCATGGGAGACCCCTTCCACCCCTGCAACGGACTGTTCCAGCCGCTACGGTCAGGCAAACGCCTCCGTTGCCATGCGGTGAGAACGGAGAGGTTGAGAAGGAGTTTCTTCCCAGAGGCCATTCGGACTGTAAACGCCTATCTCACCAGGGACTAACTCTACAGAACGTTTTTCCTTCCATTATTTATTATGTAAAAGAATATGTGTGTTATGATTGTGTTTATAATTTGTTTGGTTGTTTTGTTGTTTGTCTTTTGCACAAAAGTCCGCGAGCATTGCCACTTTCATTTCACTGCACATCTCGTATGTGTATGTGACAAATAAACTTGACTTGACTTGACTCTTATGACCTTATGACCTCTTGCACTAATGTGGACTTTTCTTCGAAGGTTCATGTGATACGAGAGGTCGCTGGTGGACAGAGCGACGGGAGGAGGAGGAAGAGTGGACAAAGCAATGACCAACTGGAAGAAGCAGCAGAAGGTGAGAGGGGAGGGAGCCCCAGGGTGTCCAAGCATGTACAGTTCTAGTGGCAGTTCTACTCTCTCCACCCGCCCCTTCACCCCAATCTCCCCGTGTGTGGGCTGCCAAAGGGCAGAAGGACGTGGACGTACCGGCGACATCTCAGGGGGTTCCAGTTGCCACTCGGACAGCTCAGTAGCCGAGGTCTCTGCGCTGGCCTGCTCCAGGATGCACTCGATTTCGGGCGTCACGGCCTCGTATCCGTACACCTCCTCGGGGCTGGTGCGGAGCAAATTCACCAGCTTCATCCAGCGCTCAAACACCTCGTTCTCGCACTCTGGGTGGATGTAGAGCTGGAGGTAAAAGGCCCGGCCATTGGCAAGCTTCAATCTCAGCCGCCGGTTGTAGACGTCGTGGATTGAGATGTTGACAAAGCTCAGGGGGAAGAGCCTGGCAGAGAAATCGGGGTGGGGGGTTAGTTTTCACATTCAGATTCAGATTTTCAGATTCAGATTCAGATTCAGATTCAATTTTAATTGTCATTGTCAGTGTACAGTACAGAGACAACGAAATGCATTTAGCATCTCCCTGGAAGAGCGACATAGCAAGCGATTTGAATAAATAATAATAAGTGTCGGGGGGGGGGGGGGGGGGGGGGGGGGGGGGGGGTGATTGGCAGTCACCGAGGTACGTTGTTTAGTAGAGTGACAGCCGCTGGGAAGAAGCTGTTCCTCGACCTGCTGGTTCGGCAACGGAGAGACCTGTAGCGCCTCCCGGATGGTAGGAGGGTAAACAGTCCATGGTTGGGGTGAGAGCTGTTCACAAACAACCTGTACTCAACATTACTATTTAGAAACATAGAAACTTAGAAATTAGGTGCAGGAGTAGGCCATTCGGCCCTTCGAGCCAGCACCGCCTTTCAATATGATCATGGCTGATCATCCAACTCAGTATCCCGTACCTCCCTTCCCTCCATACCCTCTGATCCCCTTAGCCACAAGGGCCACATCTAACTCCCTCTTAAATATAGCCAATGAACTGGCCTCGACTACCCTCTGTGGCAGAGAGTTCCAGAGATTCACCACAAGAGCGACAAGAGCAATCATTTCCGTGCTGTAATTGTTATATGGTTATGGTTTACTCTCTAGAATTTAGGAGACTGAGAGGGGATCTTATAGAAACTTACAAAATTCTTAAGGGGTTGGACAGGCTAGATGCAGGAAGATTGTTCCCGATGTTGGGGAAGTCCAGGACAAGGGGCCACACACAGTTTAAGGATAAGGGGGAAATCTTTTAAAACTGAGATGAGAAGAACTTTTTTCACACAGAGAGTGGTGAATCTCTGGAACTCTCTGCCACAGAGGGTAGTTGAGGCCACAGTTCATTGGCTATATTTAAGAGGGAGTTAGATGTGGCCCTTGTGGCTAAGAGGATCAGGGGGTATGGAGAGAAGGCAGGTACGGGAAACTGAGTTGGATGATCAGCCATGATCATATTGCACCTATTGTCTATGTTTCTATGTTTCTATGGGGAGAGACTACAAAAAGTAGTAAACTCTGCCCAGTCCATCATCGGCTCTGACCTTCCTTCCATCGAAGTGATTTATCGCAGTCGCTGCCTCATAAAGGCTGCCAGTATCATCAAAGACCCACACACCATCCTGGCCACACACTCATCCCCCTGCTACCTTCAGGTAGAAGGTACAGGAGCCTGAAGACTGCAACGTCCAGGTTCAGGAATAGCTACTTCCCCACAGCCATCAGGCTATTAAACTTGGCTCGGACAAAACTCTGAACATTAATAACCCATTATCTGTTATTTGCACTTTATCAGTTTATTTATTCATGTGTGTGTATATATTTATATTATGGTATATGGACACACTGATCTGTTTTGTAGTAAATGCCTACTATGTTCTGTGTGCTGAAGCAAAGCAAGAATTTCATTGTCCTATACAGGCACACATGACAATAAACTCACTTGAACTTGAACTTGATGGCGCCCAGCCCAGTGCTCCATGACTCTATCAGGCAGTGCAACAAAGAATATACACAGAAAGAAACCCGTCTGAAGAAGGGTTTCGGCCCGAAACGTTGCCTATTTCCTTCGCTACACAGATGCTGCTGCACCCGCTGAGTTTCTCTAGCTTTTTGTGTAACCTCCGATTCTCCAGCATCTGCAGTTCCCTCTTAAACAAAGAATATACACAAGTGTGCAGAATATAGTGTTGCAGCTACGGAGAAAGTGCAGATTTAAAAAAAAGTGCAGGTGCTGCAACAGGGTAGGTTGGAGGATCAGTGAAATATCCATAGCATAAGTGAGGTTTAAGAGTCTAATAACAGCAGGGGAATGTTAAAAATGTCAAAAGGTCACCCATTCCTTCTCTCCAGAGTTGCTGCCTGTCCCCGCTAGAGTTACACCAGCATTTTGTAAACACTGGCCACTTCTTAAAGCATGCAGTCCTGTAACAGTTCGTTGCTGCCACCAAGTGGTTGACTTGCACAACAGCAGCTGGCCGGAGTTAATTCAGGGGAAAGACTAAACGCTCCAGCCACTGGAAGGGTCAGCGTGGTGGGAGGGAGATGGGATGGAGCACCTGGTTGCGGGGGGCAACCATCCCAACAACTAACTCTCACTCAACACCAACAGGACCATGAATGGATTGATTGGTCAGTGCGGGTGTCAGCGGTTGTGGGTGGAGAGAAGGCATGAGAATTGGGTTGAGAGGGAGAGATAGACCTGCCCTGATTGAATGGCGGAGTGTAGTTGATGGGCCGAATGGCCTAATACTGTTCTAGCCTTGTGACCTTTGATAGGGGACAGGTAGATAACCTGATCCTGTACTGGGGACAGACGCATGGAACTGTAGGGTGGGCAGTGGTCAGCAAACTGGACATGTGGGCTGGAGGCCTGAGGGTCAACTTGATGGGCTGAATGGCCTAATTCTGCTCCTATCACTTCAATGATTGTTGGCCTGAGGGGGGGGTGGATGACCAAGGGGCAGTTGTCACTGTGTGGGGTGGACAGTAGAGAGAGTTCACAGCCTCAAGTTCCTGGGGTTAACAATTCGGATAACTGTCCTGGGCACATTGATGGAGGTATGGCAGCACTCTAATGTCCTCGAAGTTTACGGAGATTCGGCTCGTCACCGAATGCTCTAACAAACCTCTAGAGCTGCTGCCTCACAGCGCCAGAGACCCGGGTTCGATCCTGACTACGGGCGCTGTCTGTACGGAGTTTGCACGTTCTCCCCGTGACCTGCGTGGGTTTTCTCCGGGCGCTCCGGTTTCCTCCCACACTCCAAAGGCGCGCAGGTTTGTAGGTTGATTTGCTTCTGTGAATTATTCCTAGTGTGTACTAGGAACGTGTCACACGCACACGGCACTTGCACACCTCGCACGCGGCACATCACACGCACACGCCACATACACGTCACACACACGTCACACCTCACACATGTCACACCTCGTGTGCATGTCACATCACACGCACACGCCATATCGCACGTCACACCTCGCACATGTCAGAGCTCACACCTCATGTGCACGTCACATGCACATCACGCACACGTGTCACACACACACACCACACGCACAGGTATCTGTGTCCATGTGCCTGTGATGGTCATTGTTGCTGTACCTCACCATGCTTGTGCACGTATCATTAGGTTTGGTGTGACCTGGCCTGGCCTGGTCTAACCTGGTATAACCTGACCTGGTCTAACCTGACCTGGTCTAACCTGACCTGGTCTAACCTGGCCTAGCCTGACCTGACCTAGTCTAACCTGATCTGACCTGGTCTAACCTGACCTGGTCTAACCTGACCTGACCTGGTCTAACCTGGCCTGACCTGGTCTAACCTGCCCTGACCTGACCTGGTCTAACCTGGCCTGACCTGACCTGGTCTAACCTGACCTGGTCTAACCTGACCTGTCTAACCTAACCTGTCTAACCAGACCTGACCTGGTCTAACCTGACCTGACCTGGTCTAACCTGGCCTGACCTGGTCTAACCTGACCTGGTCTAACCTGACCTGGTCTAGCCTGACCTGACCTAGTCTAACCTGACCTGACCTGGCCTAGCCTTCCCTGACCTGGTCTAACCTGACCTGGCCTGGTCTAACCTGACCTGACCTTCCCTGACCTGGTCTAACCTGGTCTAACCTGACCTGGCCTAGCCTGACCTGACCTGGTCTAACCAGACCTGACATGGTCTAACCAGACCTGACCTAGTCTAACCGACCTAGTCTAACCAGACCTGACATGGTCTGACCTGACCTGACCTAGTCTAACCTGGCCTGACCTGGCCGTGCCTCGGTGGCCTCACGTGCCGGCTCCTCACCTGGTGAGTTCCATGGGGCATCGGTCAGTCGACACCTTGCAGCTGCACGTAATCTCCGAGAAGGAGTCCAGTGGCCGGGCAAGCAGCATGACGTTGGGGAGGGAGAAGTTTGGGCTTGTGGATGTCACCCCCACTGTCACCACAGTCACCTGGTTATGAATGTTCAGCACCTCCCCCTTCTTTGTCACCTGCCGGAGATAGAGAGAGCAGTCAACACCAACAGTAAACTCAACAACCCCAACCCCCCAAACACAATCATCTCTGTCACAGATAGCAGTGGAGATCCACTTAATGCATTTCGTTGTCTCTGTACTGTACACTGACAATGACAATTAAAATTGAATTTGAATCTGAATCTGGAGGCCAATTCACTAGATGGTTTCAAGAGAGAGTTCGATTTAGCTCTTAGGGCTAACAGAAGAAGGGATCTGAAGGATGAGAGGGAATCTTATAGAAACATATAAAATTCTTAAGGGGATTGGACAGGCTAGATGTAGGAAACATGTTCCCCATGTTGGGGGAGTCCAGAACCAGGGGCCACACACACACAGTTTAAGAATAAGGGGTAAGCAATTTAGAACGGAGACGAGGAAACACTTTTTCTCACAGAGAGTTGTGGGCTTGTACACTCTGGAGTTTAGAAGGATGAGAGGGCATCTCTTTTTCACACAGAGAGTGGTGAGTCTGTGGAATTCTCTGCCTCAGAGGGCCAGTGGAGGCCGGTTCTCTGGATGCTTTCAAGAGAGAGCTAGATAGGGCTCTTAAAGATAGTGGAGTAAGGGGGATATGGGGAGAAGGCAGGAACGGGGTACTGATTGTGGATGATCAGCCATGATCACATTGAATGGCGGTGCTGGCTCGAAGGGCCGAATGGCCTCTACTCCTGCACCTATTGTCTATTGTCTATTCATTTTCGAACATGTAAGATTCAATAGTTATTCATTTGTACTCCCTGGCTTTTGACCATGCCTGAGGCTTTGCTTCTGTTTGTGGTGTTTTTGATGTTTCTTTATTTTGCATGTCTTTTCCTACTATTTCTTTTGATTGTTATTTTTGGTGTGTATTAACTTTTTTTGTCAATGATTAGTGACGTACAGGACTTTGTTGCAGCTATGTTTGTTTTTCAGATCAGATTCAGATTCAATTTAATTGTCATTGTCAGTGTACAGTACAGAGACAACGAAATGAAAGTGCTGAGTTCCACAGATTCACCACTCTCTGCGTTAAAAATGATTTTAAAGTGCTCTATAAATAAAATTATTATTATTATTATTATTATTATTATTATTATTCAATGTGTCGTGTACAGATTTATTGTTCATTTAATATTATTGTATTGTCATTTTGCTTTGTTTTAAAACTTTTTTTTTTGCATTACATGTCCAAAATAAAATATATACTGATGCTAATGTAGTAATTAGCGCCTCGTTTACCTGTATGAAATCGCTCTCGAAGATGGGTGCGTACTTGAACGGGTCGTATTCGCCGTAGAACAGGTGTTGCTGGAGGGCACCAGGAGTCGGGGCTTCCGTACAAATCTTCTGCTTGGCCAGAGGGCCACAGAGCACAGTGGGATCTGAATCCAGCGAGACCATTCTGACTCCTGAGCCCCAGAGATACACACAGTGAGTACACGCAGTGAGGCAACATCTCACACACACACACACACATCAACGCGTAGTAACATACAGTGGCAGACAATGCGGTGAATTACTCGGCAGCCCAGGCAGCAGCTGGCAGTGAAGACCAACACTACACCCAACTTCCACAGGCAGCAAGCACACTGGCAGGTTGCAACTCGAACAGGCCAGGACAGGGAATAGAAACATTTTCCCTGCATCTAGCCTGTCCAATCCCTTTAGAATTGAAGAATTGAAGTCTGAAGGAGGGTTTTGGCCCAAAGCATAGAAACATAGACAATAGGTGCAGGAGTAGAGGCCATTCGGCCCTTCGAGCCTGCACCATTCGCCATTCAATATGATCAAGGCTGATCATCCAACTCAGTATCCCATCCCCGCCTTCTCTCCATACCCCCTGATCCCTTTAGCCACAAGGGCCACATCTAACTCCCTCTTAAATATAGCCAATGAACTGTGTGGCCTCAACTGTGTTTTTTTCACACAGAGAGTGGTGAATCTGTGGAACTCTCTGCCACAGAGGGTAGTTGAGGCCACAGTTCATTGGCTATATTTAAGAGGGAGTTAGATGTGGCCCTTGTGGCTAAGGGGATCAGGGGGTATGGAGAGAAGGCAGGTACGGGATACTGAGTTGGATGATCAGCCATGATCATATTGAATGGCGGTGCAGGCTCGAAGGGCCGAATTGCCTACTCCTGCACCTATTGTCTATGTTTCTATGTACAGTGACAGTTATGAATGACTCAGAAAAACACTAAATATTAAAAATAATATAACATTCATGATAAAACACCATTCAGTTCAAATCTGCAGTTGTTTCCCACAAATAAAGTGAATAGTGTTTAGTGCAGGATAAAGTCCCATCAAAGATAGTCCGAGGGTCTCCAGCGAGGTGGATGGAAGTTCAGGACTGCTCTGTACTTGTTTGTAATGGTGCAGGCTCGAAGGGCCGAATGGCCTACTCCTGCACCTAATTTCTATGTTTCTATGTTTCTATGTTTCTAACCACCTTCTGTGGCAGAGAGTTCCACAGATTCACCACTCTCTGCGTTAAAAATGATTCTCTGTGTAAAAAATGAATGGTGGTTAACACAAGTTGCCTAATTCCCCACCATTTTTCACTCGTGGACATTTTCCATCGGGCTAGAAAAAAACGCCCCGACCTACTTGATGCCACGTGTACATACGTCTGGCATCATGGCCTGCTACGACCAGCCTATGGTCTCGTGACAACCATGCTGCGAGTATGGGTCAACGGCAAACTCGGCAGAGGTTGTGAATTAGGCAATTTGGTGTTTCACGACCTCTGCCGAGTCTGCCCTTGACTCATACTCACAGCATGGTCGTCACGAGATCGTAGGAAGTCCGTAGTTAGGTCGTAGGAGGTCGTAGGTAGGTCCTAGGCAGGTAGGTACTCGTGGCATCAAGTAGGTTGGGGCGTTTTCCTAGCCTGATGGAAAATGTCCACGAGTAAAAAAGGTGGGGAATTAGGTTGTGAAAGTGGGACAGGGCCTGGAGGTGGCGAGGCAGGTCGAGACTGGGAAGATCTCAACCCGAAATGTGCAGGCTCTCAACCCGGTGTAGGCTCGAAGGGCCGAATGGCCTACTCCTGCACCTAATTTCTATGTTTCTATGTCACTGATTCCTTTTCCCCAGAGATGCAGCCGGACTCGCTGAGTTACTCCAGCATTTTGTGTCTATCTTCGGTGTAAACCAATATTTGCAGTTCCTTCTCACACAGAGAGCGGTGGACACTGCCCGGTCCATCGCAGTACTGGTACTGACCACCCCACCATCGAAGGGATCTACAGGAGTCGGAGACCAACACCACCCTGGCCATGCTCTCATCTCGCTGCTACCATGGGGAATAAGATACAGGAGCCTGAAAACTGTGACCTCCAGGTTCAGGAACAGCTTCTTCCCAACAACCTGAAGGAGGGTTTCGGCCCGAAACGTTGCCTATTTCCTTCACTCCATAGATGCTGCTGCACCCGCTGAGTTTCTCCAGCATTTTTATGTATCTTCCCAACAACCACTGCACAACACTAACCCCATCGACTGTGATCTCCAGTCTGTGTCGTTGGTTGCTCTAAAGAGTTTAGTTTTGCCTCTATCAATGCTACGTCGTATTATAGTTATTAATTAAATTTATTATTGATCATTACAAAATGTATCTGTTATCATGTTGAGCTACAGCAAGTAAGAATGTCATTGAGCCATCCAGCACTGAAATAGGCCTTTCATCCCAACTTGCCCAAGCTGACCAACATGGCCCATCTACACCAGTCCCACCTGCCCGCATTTGGCCCATATCCCTCTAAACCTTTCCTATACATGTACATGTCCAAATAACTTTTAAAGGTTGTTATAGCACCTGTGTCTCAACTACCTCCTCTGGCAGCTTGTTCCATACATTCACCACCCACTGTGTAACAAAGTTGACCCTCAGGTTCCTATTAAATCTTTCCCCAGCCCCAACCCCTGAGGCAAACCATTAGTCACTGGTCCAGTCCAAAGCTCCATCAACCTTCTTGGTTATTTATTTTTAAACAATCAATCAATCATTAGTTTAAGAAAGAACTGCAGATGCTGGAAAAATCGAAGGTGGACAAAAATGCTGGAGAAACTCAGCGGGTGAGGCAGCATCTATGTGGAGCGAAGGAATAGGCGACGTTTTGGGTCGAGACCCTTCTTCAGACTAATGGCTAATTATCTTCAATATAATCCTGATCTTCCAACCTACCTCATTGCAGATACCGAACTTTTATTCTGGAACTACAGTGCTACAATTCTGTTACCATTATATTATGTACTCTGGTAATTTTTTTCTTTGCACTATCTAGGTGTGATACTCGGGTACAGCTGTGGGGTTGCTCCAGCACTCTGTGTCCTTTTGCCCTGCTATAAACTTAGCTTTCACATAGAAACATAGAAACATAGAAACATAGACAATAGGTGCAGGAGTAGGCCATCTGGCCCTTCGAGCCTGCACCATTCGCCATTCAATATGATCATGGCTGATCATCCAACTCAGTATCCTGTACCTGCCTTCTCTCCATACCCCCTGATCCCTTTAGCCACAAGGGCCACATCTAACTCCCTCTTAAATATAGCCAATCAAACTGTGGCCTCAACTACCTTCTGTGGCAGAGAATTCCACAGATTCACCACTCTCTGTGTGAAAAAGGTTTTCCTCACCTCGGTTCTAAAAGATTTCCCCCTTATCCTTAAACTGTGTGTGTGACCCCCTTGTTCTGGACTTCCCCAACATCGGGAACAATCTTCCTGCATCTAGCCTGTCCAACCCCTTAAGAATTTTGTAAGTTTCTATAAGATCCCCCCTCAATCTTCTAAATTCTAGCGAGTACAAGCCAAGTCTATCCAGTCTTTCTTCATATGAAAGTCCTGACATCCCAGGAATCAGTCTGGTGAACCTTCTCTGTATTCCCTCTATGGCAAGAATGTCTTTCCTCAGATTAGGAGACCAAAACGGTATGCAATACTCCAGGTGTGGTCTCACCAAGACCCTGTACAACTGCAGTAGAACCTCCCTGCTCCTATACTCAAATCCTTTTACAGCCTCCTGTCAATAATAAACTAATACCATCAAACATGGAACATTCTTAAAGCAATTTAAAATAAGCACATGCACCCCCAGAATCCTAACCCCAACCACCCAGGATTCTAAGATAGATTGAAAATGCTGGAGTAACTCAGTGGGTCAGGCAGCGTCTCGGGAGAAATGAAATAGGTGATGTTTCATGGATAGGTGACATTTCACAGAGTGCTGGAGTAACTCAGCGGGTGCAGCAGCATCTATGGAGCTAAGGAAATAGGCAACGTTTCGGGCCGAAACCCGGAAGGGTTTCGGCCCGAAACGTTGCCTATTTCCAGAAGGATTTCGGCTCGAAACGTTGCCTATTTCCTTCGCTCCATAGATGCTGCTGCACCATAACACAGCGGGTCAGGCAGCATCAGCTGTGGCGAACATGGATAGTTGACGATACAGAGAGTGCTGGAGTAACTCAGCGGGTCAGGCAGCATCTGTTGAGAACATGGATAGTTGACGTTTCACAGAGTGCTGGAGTAACTCAGCGGGTCAGGCAGCATCTGTGGGGGAAAGGAACAGGTGAGGTTTCTGGTCGAGACCCTTTTTCAGACTTAACCATGTTCTCCAGAGATGTAAATGCTCCATAGACGCTGAGTTACTCCAGCACTTTGTGTCTTTGGTATAAACCAGCATCTGCAGTTCCTCGTAACATTACTATCCATGTTCTCCGGAGATGCTGCCTGCCCCCCCCCCCGGCTGAGTTACTCCAGCACTTTGTGTCTTTCTTTGGTACAAAGCAGCATCTGCAGTTCCTTCCTTTCTACACTCCATATGGCCCGGGACTTACAGTCTTTAGTGGAAGCGGCGCATGGATCGTGAGACTGCGCCAGATGTCAGCAGTCCTGGGATAGGCATCCACAGCGGCGAGGGGCCGAAAGGACTCGAACCAGCGGGGAATCCCCCACAGTGACGTAAGTCCAAGAGCCTTCTCGTCATCTGGTTGTGACGTCGCTCGGGGCTCCCCTTTTTCTCTGATACAACCTGAGCGTTCTCTCTGGTCAGCTCCCTGCAATAAAAATGTTTCTCTCTCCCCCCTCCCTCTCTCCCCGGAGCACAACTCAGCCCCCCCCCCCCCCCCACCCTCCCTCTCCCATCACCCACTCATTATTGTGTAATGTTACTAATTATCAAAAAAACGTGTTAAAAATATCACCGCGTCGCCGGCCAGCGCCCGTTCAACACCGACCTGCCCCGTCTCATTAATCTGCCACGCTCCTCTTATCTCCGCATGTGTGCTCAATAAATAACTGCTTCTTTTTTTTAAGTTCCCTATTTTTTTTTTTCAATATCCAGTGCAGAATGTTTCAATAACACGCTGCAGCAGATTTAATGCTACGCTCATCAGCAGGCGATGATGTCACCAAGGGCAGTCACAAAGTAAAAGTTATATGTGGGTTTTCTGTGTGCAAATCCTCTTGCGATAGGCAGCCCACATGAAACACACATGCCCCCCCCCCCATCCATGTGCCCCCTCCTGGGCGGTTAAAATCCCGCCAGAGCTTCCCCTGACCAGTGTCAGTCACCCCCAAAACCAACTGAAGGTCGCCTCCACATGTGGAAGAACAGACTGGCCACTGGCCCTATTTCCACCAAGATGGCCACACTCCAGCAGCAGGGCGCTGACCACCAGGTGTCGATGTACACACTGGCCAAACTGGAGATGTGGCGCCGGGGCAGCGGTCAAGGGTGCAACAACCTCCAGTTTAAATTCCGTTAGGAATATTTTTGGAGGACCAGCAAACCAAGAACTCGTGACTGTGGCACACAGACCCACACAATGTTTTTTTTTTTTTTTTTAATTTCAAAATAGACTTTATTCATTGATAAATATATACAATTCCTGAACCATTCAAACAAAACAAATTCATCCGACATTTTCGGAGACTATACAAGTTTTTTCAGTACAATTTTTTACATTTTTCAAATTTCCCCAAACAGTCCTATCTAGTAACATCTACTGCAATGCCCATTGCTGGATAATCCATGTACCACTGCAGACCTTGCACCTAATGCCCCTGTCCCACTTATGCCCCCTGTCCCACTTAGGAAACCTGAACGGAAACCTCTGGTGACTTTGCGCCCCACCCAAGGTTTCCGTGCGGTTCCCGGAGGTTTTCGTCAGTCTCCCTAATGGTCGAAAGTGGTTTTCGCTTCTTCTATGTTCCGGCGATTATTTTTTTTTAAATGCAAAACCGGCCGCGACTAAAAATAGGTTGCCGTTTTAAAAATCGGTAATTGTTTAGTCGAAGCCGGTTGCGATGCCAGTTGCAGGTGGTTGCCGGAGGTTGCAGGTGGTTGCCGGAGGTTGCAGGTGGTTGCCGGAGGTTGCAGGTGGTGGAAGGTTTTGACCTCCGGGAACCGCACGGAAACACAAAATTCTTAAGGGTTGGACAGGCTAGATGCAGGAAGATTGTTCCCGATGTTGGGGAAGTCCAGGACAAGGGGTCACAGCTTAAGGATAAGGGGGAAATCCTTTAAAACCGAGATGAGGAGAACTTTTTTCACACAGAGAGTGGTGAATCTCTGGAACTCTCTGCCACAGAAGGTAGTTGAGGCCAGTTCATTGGCTATATTTAAGAGGGAGTTAGATGTGGCCCTTGTGGCTAAGGGGATCAGGGGGTATGGAGAGAAGGCAGGTACGGGATACTGAGTTGGATGATCAGCCATGATCATATTGAATGGCGGTGCAGGCTCGAAGGGCCGAATGGCCTCTACTCCTGCACCTAATTTCTATGTTTCTATGTTTCTATGAAACCTTGGGTGGGGCGCAAAGTCTCCAGAGGTTTCCGTTCATGTTTCCTAAGTGGGACAGGGGCATGACACTCCAGCAGCACACTGATGTGTACAGCAGTGGCGAGCCACTATGTAGCATTAGGACACACAAGAAGAAGATTTGGCAAATGGTGTATTGCCCACGTCCCATCTTGCCTTGAAGCATCAGCATGTGCTAACCCAGCTGTGGCCTTCAGCTGAACAGCTGGTTGCAGCAGTCCAAGGGACTGGAGTTGCAGGAATCTTGAGCGAAACGCGTTGGAACTCAGCAGGTCAGGCAGCATCTGTGGGAGGGAATGGACAGGCGATATTTTGGGTCTTCCCCCTTCCCCCCACAGATGCTGCCTAGCCCACCGAGTTACCCCAGCACTTTGTGTTTTGGTCAAATAATGAGCTGGGGAGGGTTTAGGAGGCAAGAATATTTTATTGCTTCCCAGATGGAAGAATGAAATTCTTATTTACAGCAGCACAACACGATATGCAAACCATGTACTCTGTAAAACCGATTAACCAACGAAAAAAAACCAGTGTATATCAGTATATCAGTATATATATATATTAGCTTTCATTGCAAAAGGATTTGAGTATAGGAGCAGGGAGGTTCTACTGCAGTTGTACAGGGTCTTGGTGAGACCACACCTGGAGTATTGCGTACAGTTTTGGTCTCCAAATCTGAGGAAGGACATTATTGCTATAGAGGGAGTACAGAGAAGGTTCACCAGACTGATTCCTGGGATGTCAGGACTGTCTTATGAAGAAAGACTGGATAGACTTGGTTTATACTCTCTGGAATTTAGAAGATTGAGAGGGGATCTTATAGAAACTTACAAAATTCTTAAGGGGTTGGACAGGCTAGATGCAGGAAGATTGTTCCCGATGTTGGGGAAGTCCAGGACAAGGGGTCACAGCTTAAGGATAAGGGGGAAATCCTTTAAAACCGAGATGAGAAGAACTTTTTTCACATAGAGAGTGGTGAATCTCTGGAACTCTCTGCCACAGAGGGTAGTTGAGGCCAGTTCATTGGCTATATTTAAGAGGGAGTTAGATGCGGCCCTTGTGGCTAAGGGGATCAGGGGATATGGAGAGAAGGCAGGTACGGGATACTGAGTTGGATGATCAGCCATGATCATATTGAATGGCGGTGCAGGCTCGAAGGGCTGAATGGCCTACTCCTGCACCTAATTTCTATGTTTCTATGTTTCTATATATATATGGGTACTTCAGTTAATACAACACTCAGTAGTGAAACTGAAGGTTGCCAAACATCCAGTTTACTTGCTGTTTTTTAATGTAATATTCCCATTGTTTCATATCCTGTATTCTAAGTAATATAGATCACTTAATATAGACTACACACCTGGTCAAAATAATGAGGAAGCAAAACTTAGTACATCTGTTGTAGAGAACCCATCTGTCAATGTGTCAATTGTGGACTTTGGCAGGAGTAGGATGGGGAGGGACTCACAGCCCCGTTTATATCAATGGGTCGATGGTTGATAGGGTCAAGAGCTTCAAATTCCTGGGCGTGCACATCTCTGAAGATCTTTCCTGATACGAGAACACTGATGCAATTATCAAGAAAGCTCATCAGCGCCTCTACTTCCTGAGAAGATTACGGAGAGTCGGTTTGTCAAGGAGGACTCTCACTAACTTCTACAGGTGCACAGTAGAGAGCATGCTGACCGGTTGCATCGTGGCTTGGTTCGGCAACTTGAGCGCCCTGGAGAGGAAGAGACTACAAAAAGTAGTAAACACTGCCCAGTCCATCATCGGCTCTGACCTTCCTTCCATCGAGGGGATCTATCGCAGTCGCTGCCTCAAAAAGGCTGGCAGTATCATCAAAGACCCACACACCATCCTGGCCCACACACTCATCTCCCCGCTACCTTCAGGTAGAAGGTACAGGAGCCTGAAGACTGCAACGTCCAGGTTCAGGAATAGCTGCTTCCCCACAGCCATCAGGCTATTAAACCTGGCTCGGACAAAACTCTGCACATTAATAACCCATTATCTATTATTTGCACTTTATCAGTTTATTTATTCATGTGTGTATATATTCTAATATATTCTATATACGCCTAATCTGAGAAAAATACATTCTTGCCATAGAGGAAGTACAGAGAATGTTCACCAGACTGATTCCTGGGATGTCAGGACTTTCATATGAAGAAAGACTGGATAGACTCGGCTTGTACTCGCTAGAATTTAAAAGATTGAGGGGGGATCTTATAGAAACTTACAAAATTCTTAAGGGGTTGGACAGGCTGGATGCAGGAAGATTGTTCCCGATGTTGGGGAAGTCCAGAACAAGGGGCCACACAGTTTAGGGATAAGGGGGAAATCTTTTAGGACCGAGATGAGAAAAACATTTTACACGCAGAGAAATCTGGTGAATCTGTGGAATTCTCTGCCACAGAAGGTAGTTGAGGCCACACAGTTCATTGGCTATATTAAAGAGGGAGTTAGATGTGGCCCTTGTGGCTAAGGGGATCAGGGGGTATGGAGAGAAGGCAGGTACGGATACTGAGTTGGATGATCAGCCATGATCATATTGAATGCAGGCTCGAAGGGCTGAATGGCCTCTACTCCTGCACCTATTGTCTATTGTCTATTGAGAGTTCCATTCCTCACCAGCAGAGTGCAGCGTTTACCAACATATTGTCAGGTAAAATAGTCGTGACGTGGGCAGCAGACTAGAATCTAATCGAGATTTCTAAATGATTTATCTGCATAATAACGGATATACTGGGGTGAATTAGAGGCTGGAATCTAATCGACGGATTCTGACAGTTTACATATAGAATAAAGATTCCCCAAGCAAGCTCTCTCCAGATGCTGATGAAGTAACATCTGGATTCTAATTGATCAGCTATGGGAGGGTTACATCTGGACAAGTTTGTTACAAGAAATATATTTGGATTTGAGTATAGGAGCAGGGAGGTTCTACTGCAGTTGTACAGGGTCTTGGTGAGACCACACCTGGAGTATTGCGTACAGTTTTGGTCTCCAAATCTGAGGAAGGACATTATTGCCATAGAGGGAGTGCAGAGAAGGTTCACCAGACTGATTCCTGGGATGTCAGGACTGCCTTATGAAGAAAGACTGGATAGACTTGGTTTATACTCTCTAGAATTTAGGAGATTGAGGGGGGATCTTATAGAAACTTACAAAATTCTTAAGGGGTTGGACAGGCTAGATGCAGGAAGATTGTTCCCGATGTTTGGGAAGTCCAGGACGAGGGGTCACAGCTTAAGGATAAGGGGGAAATCCTTTAAAACCGAGATGAGAAGAACTTTTTTCACACAGAGAGTGGTGAATCTCTGGAACTCTCTGCCGCAGAGGGTAGTTGAGGCCAGTTCATTGGCTATATTTAAGAGGGAGTTAGATGTGGCCCTTGTGGCTAAGGGGATCAGAGGGTATGGAGAGAAGGCAGGTACGGGATACTGAGTTGGATGATCAGCCATGATCATATTGAATGGCGGTGCAGGCTCGAAGGGCCGAATGGCCTCTACTCCTGCACCTAATTTCTATGTTTCTATGTTTCTATGTTTCTATATGTGCAGGCTTTGGAATTACAATGCCAATGGCTTTGCAGGGAGCGTATAGTGGATGCACCCAGACCATCACTCAAGGCCAACCTCTCCCTTCCATCGAAGAAAGACTTCGACCCAAAACGTCTCCCATTCCTTCTCTCCAGAGATGCTGCCTGTCCCGCTGAGTTACTCCTGCATTTCGTGTCTATCCTCCCTTCCATTGACTCCATCTACACCTCACGCTGCCTCGACAAGGCCAGCAGCATCATCAAGGACCAGTCGCACCCCGGCCACTCCCTCTTCTCCCCTCTCCCATCGGGCAAGAGGTACAGAAGTGTGAAAACGAACGCACACACACCTCCAGATTCAGGGACAGTTTCTTCCCGGCTGTTATCAGGCAACTGAACCATCCTACCACAACCAGAGAGCAGTGCTGAACTACTATCTACCTCATTGGTGACCCTCGGACTATCCTTGATTGGACTTTACCTTGCACTAAACGTTATTCCCTTATCATGTATCTATACACTGTGAATGGCTCGATTGTAAACATGTATTGTCTTTCCGCTGACTGGTTAGCACGCAACAAAAGCTTTTCACCGTACCTCGGTTCCTGGGTTCCTGGAATATCAGGACTTTCATATGAAGAAAGACTGGATAGACTTGGTTTGTACTCGCTAGAATTTAGAAGATACTGTACACTGACAATGACAATTAAAATTGAATCTGAAGTTGAATCTGAATCTGAAGATTGTTCCCGATGTTGGGGAAGTCCAGAACAAGGGGTCACAGTTTAAAGATAAGAGGGAAATCTTTTAGGACCGAGATGAGAATTTTTTTTTCACAGAGTGGTGAATCTCTGGAACTCTCTGCCACAGAGGGTAGTTGAGGCCACACAGTTCATTGGCTATATTTAAGAGGGAGTTAGATGTGGCCCTTGTGGCTAAAGGGATCAGGTGGTATGGAGAGAAGGCAGGTACATGATACTGAGTTGGATGATCAGCCATGATCATATTGAATGGCGGTGCAGGCTCGAAGGGCCGAATGGCCTCTACTACTGCACCTATTTTCTATGTTTCTATGTTTCTATGACTCCATCTGGGAAAATATTTGCTTAAATAAGTTTGGGGATTCCCTGCCGTGGAGCTGGAGCAGCAGAGACTGAGTAATGAAACCTCTTAGACTAAGGCAACCCTGACTCATGGCTCAGTATTGTTAGGCTGAGGGAAAGCAGGCTGCTGGATTATGGAAATGTGTATGAGCGTGTGTTGTGTGTGAGAGAGAGACAGAGAGACAAGGAGAGGGGACGCCTTACCTTGGCGTGAGTCACAGCCCTATGCCTCAAGTCTCATCGGAGAGAGACAACTGCCAGACATAAGGTCACAGGAGCAAGGCAGGACAGCACTGGAGATGGGGGGGGAGGACATTCTTGCTATTGAGGGAGCCCAGCGTAGGTTTACAATGTTAATTCCCGGGATGGCGGGACTGTCATATGCTGAGAGAATGGAGCGGCTGTGGGCTTGTACACTCTGGAGTTTAGAAGGATGAGAGGGCATCTCATTGAAACATATAAGATTATTAAGGGTTTGGACACTCTGGAGGCAGGAAACATGTTCCCGATGTTGGGGGAGTCCAGAACCAGGGGCCACACACACAGTTTAAGAATGGTAAGCCATTTAGAACGGAGACAAGGAAACACTTTTTTTCTCACAGAGAGTGGTGAGTCTGTGGAATTCTCTGCCTCACAGAGGGCGGTGGAGGCCGGTTCTCTGGATAGTTTCAAGAGAGAGCTGGATAGGGCTCTTAAAGATAGCGGAGTCAGGGGATATGGGGAGAAGGCAGGAACGGGCTACTGATTGGGGATGATCAGCCATGATCATATTGAATGGCGGTGCTGGCTCGAAGGGCCGAATGGCCTCAACTCCTGCACCTATTGTCTATTGTCTATTGTCTATCGACCCTAAACGTCACCCATTCCGTCTCTCCAGAGTTGCTGCCCGTCCCGCTGAGTTACTCCAGCATTTTGTGTCTATCTTCGCCACAGGAGGTATCGCTCAGACTGACTGATCTGGCAAAGGCCTGGCGGATGAAGTCCGTGTGCCTGGAATTGTTTGTTAGAACAATATGTTACGGAGTCGGCTGCGTTAGATTTGATCGTGAGTAATGAGGAAGGATTAAGAGATCTTGTTGGCCTTGCAGGACGCTGGGATTGCAAGATGGTAAAAATCCGTGCAGTTTGAAGACATACAGACATAGACAATAGGTGCAGGAGTAGAGGCCATTCGGCCCTTCGAGCCTGCACCATTCGCCATTCAATGTGATCATGGCTGATCATCCAACTCAGTATCCTGTACCTGCCTTCTCTCCATACCCCCTGATCCCTTTAGCCACAAGGGCCACATCTAACTCCCTCTTAGTGCTGGAGTAACTCAGCGGGACAGGCTGCATCTCTGGAGGGAAGGAACGGGCGACGTTTCAACTCGAGACCCTTCTTCAGAATGAGAGTCATGGGGGTACATAGATAAGGAAGTGTAAGGCGTTAAAACAGGACAAAGGGAATGGAGATCAAGGGAATTGTAGAATAGATTGTCGTGAGCTGGGAGCAGGGAACAGCAAAACTATCAGAGATAGAATGTAGTCGGAGACAGCGAAACTGGTGGGAGAACTGGGAAGGGGGAGGGATGGAGTAGTGTGTTTGTGTATAGTTAGAAACATAGACAATAGGTGCAGGAGTAGACCATTCAGCCCTTCGAGCCAGCACCGCCATTCAATGTGATCATGGCTGATCATCCACAATCAGTACCCCGTTCCTGCCTTCTCCCCATATCCCTTGATTCCGTAAGAGCTAAATCTAACTCTCTCTTGAAAACATCCAGTGAATCGGACTCCACTGCCTTCTGTGGCCGAGAATTCCACAGATTCACAACTCTCTGGGTGAAAAAGTCTTTCCTCATCTCAGTCCTAAATGGCCGACCCCTAATCGGGAACATTTTCCCTGCATCTAGCCTGTCCAATCCCTTAAGAATTGAAGAATTGAAGTCTGAAGAAGGGTTTTGGCCCAAAGCATAGAAACGTAGAAAATAGGTGCAGGAGTAGAGGCCATTCGGCCCTTCGAGCCTGCACCGCCATTCACTATGATCATGGCTGATCATCCAACTCAGTATCCTGTACCTGCCTTCTCTCCATACCCCCTGATCCCCTTAGCCACAAGGGCCACATCTAACTCCCTCTTAAATATAGCCAATGAACTGTGGCCTCGACTACCTTCTGTGGCAGAGAACGTTGCCTATTTCCTTCGCTCCATAGACGCTGCTGCACCCGCTGAGTTTCTCCAGCACTTTTGTCTACCTTAAGAATTTTCTAACTTTCTATAAGATCCCCCCTCAACCTTCTAAATTCCAATGGATATAAGCCCAGTATAAGCCCAGCGGACCTATTCTTTCATCTTATATATCAGTCCCGCCATCCCGGGAAGGGCCTGGTGAACCTACACTCCATTCCCTCAATAGCAAGAATGTCCTTCCTCACATATTCGCTCCATCTCGCCTGCCCAACCCCTGCAGGATTTTAGTTGTGTGTTCTGTTTGCCCGCCTTGCTGCCTGCCTCTGTCAGCTGTGTGCTCCAGCGGGCCAGATTACGCACGATCCTTCTGTTCATCAGTCTCTGCACGACCAGCGCTGCTGCTATTTTTGGCTGAGCAGGGTTGCTGACTTTAAAACACGAACCAGCTCTATTTTTAAACCATCTCGAAAACATCACAGGCAGACTGATCAGGGAAGGCTCCCGCGTTAACCCTTGATGCGCTGGCTCCAAGGGTTCGAGTTCGCCGGCTCGTGATCCACCCCCCCACACCACACCCCCTCCCCCCCCCACCATCGCCCCCCCACCCCCCCCCACTCCCCCCCCCCATCACCCCCCCACCATCCCCCCCCCATCCCCCCACTCCCCCCCCCCCCCCACTCCCCCCCACCCCCCCATCCACCATCGCACCCCCCCCCCACCCCCCCCACCCCCCCCCCACTCCACTCCCCCCCCCCCCCACACCAACCCCCCCCCACCATCCCCCCCCCCCCACTCCCCCCACATAGAAATATAGAAACATAAACAATAGGTGCAGGAGTAGAGGCCATTCAGCCCTTCGAGCTAGCACCGCCATTCAATGTGATCATGGCTGATCATCCCCAATCAGTACCCCGTTCCTGCTTTCTCCCAATATCCCTTGATTCCATTAGCCCTAAGAGCCAAATCTAACTCTCTCTTGAAAACATCCAGTGAACTGGCCTCCACCGCCTTCCGTGGCAGATAATTCCACAGATTCACAACTCTCTGGGTGAAAACGTTTCTCCTCATCTCAGTCCTAAATGGCCTAACCCCTTATTCTTAAAGTGTGTGTGTGTGTGGCCCCTGGTTCTGGACTCCCCCAACATCAGGAACATTTCCCCTGCATCTAGCCTGTACAATCCCTTGGGAATGCTATACGTTTCTATAAGACCATATGAGAGGGGAGATTGAGAGACGGGGAGAGAGAGATTGTGGCACCTTCACGTGGAACTATATATCAGGAGGTGCAACTCCAGAGCCAACAATATCATGAGAGACCCCTTCCACCCCAGCAACGGACAGTTCCAGCTGCTACGGTCAGGCAAACGCCTCCGTTGCCATGCTGTGAGAACGGAGAGGTTGAGAAGGAGTTTCTCCCCAGAGGCCATTAGGACTGTAAACCCCTATCTCTCCAGGGAATAATGCCCCTGTCCCATTTAGGAAACCTGAACGGAAACCTCTGGAGACTTTGCGCCCCACCCAAGGTTTCCGTGAGGTTCCCGGAGGTTTTGGTCAGTCTCCCTACCTGCTTCCACCACCTGCAACCTCCGGCAACCACCTGCAACCTCCGGGAACCGCACGGAAACCTTGGGTGGGGCGCAAAGTCTCCGTTCAGGTTTCCTAAGTGGGACAGGGTCATAACTTTTGCTGAACCACTCTACAGCTTTTTTTAAATTGCTGTTTTTTTTCTCTCCTTTTTCCTTCCGCCTTCAATATTTAATATGTAAAAGAATATGTGATTCTGTTTGTAGTTTGTTTGTTTGTCTTTTTGCACAAAGTCCGTCAGCATTGCCACTTTTCATTTCATTGCACATCTCGTGTGTGTGTGTGTGTGTGTGACCAACAGACTTGACTTGACTTGAATAAAAACGAGAATAAAGGGAGCAAAAATGGTGATTGAAAATATTAGTGTGAAGGTTTGTAGATTGTATTCTGTGAATGAAATGAGCAAGAGTTGGTTTATTAATTTGTCGACGCTGCAGAGTTTCTAGCTCGGCACTCAAAGAGTTAATCATTAAAATTCTGGATGCAGAGTCTATGTCAGGGGTCCAAGATTTATCAAAGGGCCTCACGTGCGGAATTGCGTCAGCATTACTCCCTTGAGAACTTCAAATGTTCTATATTCAGAGTGAAAGCAGTCAGTGCCACATCAAGGCATCTCAGCGAGGGTTTTATATAGACAGTGAGGATCCAAAAATAGCACTGTGTCTTGGGACATCAGTGTGGAAACAGACACACACACACACACACACACACACACACACACACACACACACACACACACACACACACAGACACACACAGACACAGTCACACACACACACACACACACACACACAGACACACACACACACACACACACACACACACACACACACACACACACACACACTCACACACACACACACACACACACAGACAGACACACACACACACACACACACACACACACACACACACAGCCCACACACACACACACACACACACACACACACACACAGACAGCCACACACTCACACATACACACACACACACACACACACACACACACACACACACACACACACACACACACACACACACACACAGACAGAGCTAGGCAGAGACAGATGTACAGAGAGGAAACAGAAAGCCTCTGAATGAAATTCGCCACTGTGATTAAAAAAGGCAAAAAAGGTTCATTCTTAAAAAACTCGACACTGAGGCATTTCTGAATGAAGAAATTAATCATTCAGGTGAATCAATTCTCATTCATCCTCATCCTGCATTCGCACAGTCCGTTGCTGCTCAAGCCAGCTTCACCTCTCCCTCTCTCTCTTATTCACTCTCTCCCCCATGTCGCCTCTCACCTTTTGTCTTTCTTTTTGCCATTTTCTCTCTCACTGATTGCTTCGGGATCCCTGTCCAATGACTGCATTTTTTTCTTTTTCAAAGACTTTATTCAACACATCAAATAATACAACAGATCAAGTCATACACAAAACGAACTTACATTATATCCAGTGTCATTATAGTACAACATTACAATCATTATTCACAATACTCTCTCTCTCTCTCTCTCTCTCTCTCTCTCCTCTCTCTCTCTCTCTCTCTCTCTCTCTCTCTCTCTCTCTCTCCTCTCTCTCTCTCTCTCTCTCTCTCTCTCTCTCTCTCTCTCTCTCTCTCTCTCTCTCCCCTCCCTCCCTCCCTCTCCCTTCTCCCTCTCCCTCTCCCTCTCCCTCTCTCTCTCTCTCTCTCTCCCTTGCTCTGTCTCTCTCTCTGTCCCTTGCTCTGTCTCTCTCTCTCTCGCGCTCTCTGTCTCTGTCTGTCTGTCTGCCTCCCTATGTCTCTCCCAATTCAATCTCTCTCTGTCTGTCTGTCCTCTCTCATAGAAACATAGAAACATAGACAATAGGTGCAGGAGTAGAGGCCATTCAGCCCTTCGAGCCTGCACCATTCGCCATTCAATATGATCATGGCTGATCATCCAACTCAGTATCCTGTACCTGCCTTCTCTCCATACCCCCTGATCCCTTTAGCCACAAGGGCCACATCTAACTCCCTCTTAAATATAGCCAATGAACTGTGTGGCCTCAACTTCCTTCTGTGGCAGAGAATTCCAGAGATTCACCACTCTCTGTGTGTGAAAAAAAATCTCGGTCCGAAAAGATTCCCCCTTATCCTTAAACTGTGTGTGTGGCTCCTTGTTCTGGACTTCCCCAACATCGGGAACAATCTTCCTGCATCTAGCCTGTCCAACCCCTTAAGAATGTTGTAAGTTTCTATAAGGTCCCCCCTCAATCTTGTTCTGGACTTCCCCAACATCACAAATGTTTGCGTCACCTGTCATTTTACAAGTCACATTTTTTTTGCATGATTGCATCCGTCGAAATAGACCCCGTGAAGGTTTCAATCTTCCACCCCGACCCAAAGTATATTTATCATCAAAGGAAGACACAAAATGCTGGAGTAACTCAGCGGGACAGGCAGCATCTCTGGAGAGAAGGAATGGGTGACGTTTCGGGTCGAGACCTTCAGTCTGAAGAAGGGTCTCGACCTGAAACATCACCCATTTCTTCTCTCCAGAGACGCTGCCTGTCCCGCTGAGTTACTCCAGCATTTTGAGTCGACCTTCGATTTAAACCAGCATCTGCAGTTCTTCCCTATACATATTTATTTACCATCCTAACAAGTCCACAGCAGATAATACCATCTCCCTCTCCCTCTCTCCCTCTCTCTCTCTCCCTCTCTCATTCCCATCCATCAGTGTACCTCAGATGCTCTGCGGTTCGGTCTATAAATAGTGTCCATGTAGTTCTGGGTCACAGGGCTTTAGGATAGAAAGATGAACCATTTAACTGCTGGTGATGACTTAGTGCTTCGACACAAAGAGACCAGCCTCGGCTCCTAACCCCGTGACCATTTGGCTGTGAAACTTATCAGAAGCTACATCAGCAGCAGTTTACGGAGTTGCTGCAATGGAAGCTTCAGTTTAGTTTAGTTTTAGAGATACAGCGCGGAAACAGGCCCTTCGGCCCACCTAGTCCGTGCCGACCAGCGACACACTAACACTATCCTACACACACTGGGGGACAATTTACACACACACACACCAAGCCAATTAACCTACAAACCCGCACGTCTTTGGAGATTAGGAGGAAACCGGAGCACCCGGAGAAAACCCACGCAGGTCACGGGGAGAACGTGCAAACTCCACACAGGCAGCACCCGTAGTTGGGATCGAACCCGGGTCTCTGGCGCTGTGAGGCAGCAGCTCTACCCGCTGCACCACCGTGACGCCCATATGCTGCGTTATGTCAGAGCATCTGAGGAAGGGTCTCGACCCGAAACGTCACCCATTCCTTCTCTCGGGAGATGCTGCCTGTCCCGCTGAGTTACTCCAGCATTTTGTGCCACAAAGCCCCTCAGCCAGGCCACAGAGGGATGCAGGACATGTACTCAGAATGCAAAGTAAAGAAGCAGTAAAGGCAGTAAAGAAAGCGAATGATATGTTAGCTTTCATTGCTAAAGGATTTGAGTATAGGAGCAGAGAGGTTCTACTGCAGTTGTACAGGGTCTTGGTGAGACCACACCTGGAGTATTGCGTGCAGTTTTCGTCTCCAAATCTGAGGAAGGACATTATTGCCATAGAGGGAGTGCAGAGACGGTTCACCAGACTGATTCCTGGGATGTCAGGACTGTCTTATGAAGAAAGACTGGATAGACTTGGTTTATACTCTCTAGAATTTAGAAGATTGAGAGGGGATCTTATAGAAACTTACAAAATTCTTAAGGGGTTGGACAGGCTAGATGCAGGAAGATTGTTCCCGATGTTAGGGAAGTCCAGGACAAGGGGTCACAGCTTAAGGATAAAGGGGAAATCCTTTAAAACCGAGATGAGAAGAACTTTTTTCACACAGAGAGTGGTGAATCTCTGGAACTCTCTGCCACAGAGGGTAGTTGAGGCACACAGTTCATTGGCTATATTAAGAGGGAGTTAGATGTGGCCCGTGTGGCTATGGGGATCAGGGGGTATGGAGAGAAGGCAGGTACGGGATACTGAGTTGGATGATCAGCCATGATCATATTGAATGGCGGTGCAGGCTCGAAGGGCCGAATGGCCTACTCCTGCACCTAATTTCTATGTTTCTATGTTCTATGTTAATGTCACCAGAACCTGCGCCTTAGATAGCAATAACATGGCAAGCTGAGGGAAGAAGGAGATGAGGCCGACCAAAACTCACATGGAGGACAGCATCTGGAAGCCCGGGAAGCTAACCTATCGAGGGTGGAAGACGTCGCAGATAACCAAACAGAATGGCCAAAATCTGCTGACCAATGCACTCAATAGTGTGGGAAGAACTAAGTCTAAGTAAGTCTTCTGTAATGTTCCATGGTCTTTATCAGAGTGTGTTAATGTCATAGAAACATAGAAACATAGGAAATAGGTGCAGGAGGAGGCCATTCGGCCCTTCGAGCCAGCACCGCCATTCATTGTGATCATGGCTGATCGTCCCCTATCAATAACCCGTGCCTGCCTTCTCCCCATATCCCTTGACTCCACTAGAGCTCTATCTAACTCTCTCTTAAATCCACCCAATGACTTGGCCTCCACTGCCCTCTGTGGCAGGGAATTCCACAAATTCACAACTCTCTGGGGTGAAAAAGTTTTTTCTCACCTCAGTCTTAAATGGCCTCCCCTTTATTCTAAGACTGTGTGGCCCCTGGTTCTGGACTGGTCCAACATTGGGAAAAATTTTCCTGCATCTAGCTTGTCCAGTCCTTTTATAATTTTATATGTTCTTATAAGATCTCCCCCCTCATCCTTCTAAACTCCAGTGAATACAAGCCTAGTCTTTTCAATCTTTCCTCACATGACAGTCCCGCCATCCCAGGGAGATGGTGAATTTCACCAGGAATTTGAGGTGTGTTTGAGAAGGAACTGCAGATGCTGGAAAATCGATGGTACACAAAAAAGCTGGAGAAACTCAGCGGGTGCAGCAGCATCTATGGAGCGAAGGAAATAGGCAACGTTTCTTCAGACTGGTGTGTAACTGTGTGTGACTATCTGCCAACCGGGAATAATCAGGATTTTTGTTGTTGAAAACACGCTTTATTCAAATAAAAACCATTTCTTACAAGTCAAGTTTTCCCCCTTACATAACATGAACACATCACCACTTATCATTTGTATATAGTACATTCCAAAAGCAAATAGCCACAAGGTTTAGGCTTTAGAAATACATTGCAGAAACAGGCCCGTAGGCCCATGGAGTTAGCACTGACCCTGTACACTAACACTATCTTGCACACCAGGGACAATTTACAATTTTACCCAAGCCAATTAGGCAACAAACCTGCATGTTTTTGGAGTGTGGGAGGAAACCGGAGCACCCGGAGAAAACCCACGTGGTCACAGGAGGAACGTGCAAACTCCGTATAGACAGCGCCCGTAGTCAGGATCGAACCCGGGTCTCTGGCGCTGTGAGGCAGCAGCTCTACCCGCTGCGCCAGCGTGCCGTCCTCACTGTGGTACAGATTTGAACTGGGTGGGGGGAATTGGTAGAAGGGCATTGAACTGACCAGCAACAAGCCCCAGGACATGGCCAAACTCTAGTACAAGATACAGAGTGCAGGATATAGTTCTCAGCGTCAGTTCCACAGACAAAGTCCAATGTCCGCAATGGGGTAGAGGTGAATCGGACAGCACCCTAGCCTATGGAAGGGCCCTGATAACAGAGGGGAAGAAGCTGTTCCTGAGTCTGGTGGTGCTCGCTGTACCTTCAATTTTCTGAACCTTCTGCCGACGGGAGCGGGGAGAAGGAGGAATGGCCGGGGTGGGACAGGGACAGGTAGTCTGAAGAAGGGTCTCAACCCTAAACGTCGCCAATTCCTTCTCTCCATAGAAGCTGCCTGTCCCGCTGTGAGTTACTCCAGCATTTTGTGATCATGTTGGATGGAGAGGAGCTGTCCATGGCTGAGTGCTGAAACGTGGCACAGTGCTGGAGTAACTCAGTGGCCATAATATCTGATACCTCTTCAAGTCTTTCCAATGCTCATGTTGAAGCTCCGCATGTCAGTAATTCATCTATGTCTCATTGCCTCACTCGGTTGGACTGGTCATCTTGTCAAACCTTCCCATTCTTTCGGATGGTACAGTTCTTGCTTGAAGCATTAATTGAAATACCAAGTTGGATGTATCCTTTGGTACTCCGTCATCAGTCCCCCTGCCTGCGTAAGAGATAGAAACATAGAAATAGAAACATAGAAATTAGGTGCAGGAGTAGAGGCCATTCGGCCCTTCGAGCCTGTGGGGAAGTAGCTATTCCTGAACCTGGACGTTGCAGTCTTCAGGCTCCTGTACCTTCTACCTGAAGGTAGCAGGGAGATGAGTGTGTGGCCAGGATGGTGTGTGGGTCTTTGATGATGTTGCCAGCCTTTAGTGAAGGTCAATTTTATAACCATATAGAAACATAGAAACATAGAATTTAGGTGCAGGAGTAGGCCATTCGGCCCTTCGAGCCTGCACCATTCGCCATTCAATATGATCATGGCTGATCATCCAACTCAGTATCCTGTACCTGCCTTCTCTCCATACCCCCTGATCCCCTTAGCCACAAGGGCCACATCTAACTCCCTCTTAAATATAGCCAATGAACTGTATGGCCTCAACTGCCTTCTGTGGCAGAGAGTTCCAGAGATTCACCACTCTCTGTGTGAAAGTTAAGGTGATACCTTTGTTAACAAAGCAAACAAGTGCAGGAGTTTCAAAGTGATTTCTTGAGCTGATGATGGGGAAATAGATGCAACTGATGATTAGAATCCCTTTGCGGGGAAATAACATATCCAAAAATTGGACCCCGACACAGAATTGATGACTCTAGGCACGTCAGAAGCCTGTTCTGAGCTAACATTATTTCAAAGACGTTTCCTTAACTCTGGCCTGATAACGGCGAAAAAACTAATACTTAAATTTTGGAAACGCACATCAGTCCCTACAGTGAAGATGTGGATGACAGACATGTCCGAGGCGCTACATTTGGAAAATATTGGGCTTGTCTTGGCAGAAAAAGCAGATCATTAATGGGTGACATTTTGGATTATAGAAACATAGAAACATAGAAATTAGGTGCTGGAGTAGGTCATTCGGCCCTTCGAGCCTGCACCGCCATTCAATATGATCATGGCTGATCATCCAACTCAGTATCCCGTACCTGCCTTCTCTCCATACCCTCTGATCCCCTTAGCCACAAGGGCCACATCTAACTCCCTCTTAAACATAGCCAATGAACTGGCCTCAACTACCCTCTGTGGCAGAGAGTTCCAGAGATTCACCACTCTCTGTGTGAAAATAGTTCTTCTCATCTCGGTTTTAAAGGATTTCCCCCTTATCCTTAAGCTGTGACCCCTTGTCCTGGACTTGAATAGAATATAACAAGGAGTGAAAATTATAAATGTTGATAGAAAATCTAAAATAGAGGTAAATATAGAATGAATGAATGAACAAGTATATTGGCCAAGTATTCACATACAAGGAATTTGCCTTGGTGCTCCGCCCGCAAGTGACAACATGACGTACAGTGACAGTTAGGAATGACACATAAAACATTAAGCATTAACAATAAAACATTATCGATTAAATATGTGAATTAAATAAAATACCAGAGCAAAAGGAGGCTACAGATTTTTTGTTATTGAGTGGAGCTACAACTCGTGGAAAAAGTCTGAAGAAGGGTTTCGGCCCGAAACGTTGCCTATTTCCTTCGCTCCATAGATGCTGCTGCACTCGCTGAGTTTCTCCGCAACTTTTGCCTACTACTGGTGGAAAAAAAGGTGTTTTTTTGTCTGGCTGTGGCAGTCCGGAGTCGCCTTCCGGAGAGAAGTGATTCAAAGAGTTTGTGGCCAGGGTGAGAGGGGTCAGAGATGATCTTGCCCGCTCGCTTCCTGGCCCTTGCAGTGTACAGGAATGACTCTTAGACTTCCAATGTGCTAATTTTTAAATCAGATTTATGGTGGAGGTATAACACAGTGCAGTGTATTAGATCAGGAAGAGAATGAGAGGCATGTTATAACTAAGCACATTAATTTAAATATTGTTGCTACTATCAGGAAAATACATCTCAGCAGAAGAATAAGGGAGGATGTATCAGGAAGGACATTATTACCATAGAGGGAGTGCAGAGAAGGTTCACCAGACTGATTCCTGGGATGTCAGGACTGTCTTATGAAGAAAGACTGGATAGACTTGGTTTATACTCTCTAGAATTTAGGAGATTGAGAGGGGATCTTATAGAAACTTACAAAATTCTTAAGGGGTTGGTCAGGCTAGATGCAGGAAGATTGTTCCCGATGTTGGGGAAGTCCAGGACAAGAGGTCACAGCTTAAGGATAAGGGGGAAATCCTTTAAAACCGAGATGAGAAGAACTTTTTCACACAGAGAGTGGTGAATCTCTGGAACTCTCTGCCATAGAGGGTAGTTGAGGCCAGTTCATTGGCTATATTTAAGAGGGAGTTAGATGTGGCCCTTGTGGCTAAAGGGATCAGGGGGTATGGAGAGAAGGCAGGTACAGGATACTGAGTTGGATGATCAGCCATGATCATATTGAATGGCGAATGGTGCAGGCTCGAAGGGCCGAATGGCCTACTCCTGCACCTAATTTCTATGTTTCTATGAATTCTGTTGCAGTTTGTGTTTCAGTTTGGTTTATTGTCACGTGTACCAAGGTAATAATAATAATAATAATAAATTTTATTTGCGGGCGCCTTTCAAAGTCTCAAGGACACCTTACAGAGATTAACAAGAGAGAAAAAAACATACAGTCGGAGTAAAATAAATAATAAGGACATCACCAATACACAAATTAAAGACAGAATTCGCTCCAAAGACAAAAAATCAGAAACACAATGTGAAGAGAGAGCAGGGGCAGCTAAAGCGCGCCAACGTCCACTCTCTCTTCCGACAGCCGTCCTGGACACAGACTAACATAGTAACTACATACAAAAAAATCATCCCCCCACAATGGTTACCACTGTGGGGGAAGGCACAATGTCCCCCAGTTCTCCCAACGTCAGGCCTATTGAGGCCTCCGCTATTGCCTCTATGGAGGCCCGATGTTCCTGGCCGTTCTGGCCGGGTGGTGTTGCCCCATCGTCGGGAGAGTCCACTCAGTGGCTGGGCCACCTGGAACGGCCGCTTCGTAACTGGGGACCGCGGTTTCCGAAGCCGACAAGGCCGCGCCGGGTTGGAGACTCCCGGGCTCCCGATGTTAGAGTCGGCGCAGACCCGCTCCGCAGACCCGCAGCCCCGAGGTGTTGATCTCGGCGGTTAAAACTCACCGGAGATCCAGCGCGTGAATTAAATGGACGGCTGCTGGTTAGCAGCCGTTCCCCAAGATGGCTCCTCCTCCTGAGGTACAGTGAAAAGCTTTTGTTGCGCGCTAACCAGCCAGCGGAAAGGCAATACACGATTACAATCGAGCCGTCCGCAGTGTACAGATACAGGATAAGGGGTTACCACTTAGAAACATAGAAAAATATAAGGAGTAGGCCATTCGGCACTTCAAGCCAGAACCGCCATTCAATATGATCATGGCTGATCATCTAAAATCAGTACTGATTCCTGGGATGTCAGGACTGTCTTATGAAGAAAGACTGGATAGACTCGGTTTATACTCTTTAGAATTTAGGAGATTGAGAGTGGATCTTATAGAAACTTACAAAATTCTTAAGGGGTTGGACAGGCTAGATGCAGGAAGATTGTTCCCGATGTTGGGGAAGTCCAGGACAAGGGGTCACAGCTTAAGGATAAGGGGGAAATCCTTTAAAACCGAGATGAGAAGAACTTTTTTCACACAGAGTGTGGTGAATCTCTGGAACTCTCTGCCGCAGAGGGTAGTCGAGGCCACAGTTCATTGGCTATATTTAAGAGGGAGTTAGATGTGGCCCTTGTGGTTAAGGGGATCAGAGGGTATGGAGAGAAGGCAGGTACGGGATACTGAGTTGGATGATCAGCCATGATCATATTGAATGGCGGTGCAGGCTCGAAGGGCCGAATGGCCTACTCCTGCAGCTAATTTCTATGTTTCTATGTTTCTATGTACCCCGTTCCTGCTATCTCCTCCCATATCCCTTGATTCCGTTAGCCCTAATAATTGCTAAATCTAACTCTCTCTTGAAAAGTGCAAGGTTGCTTTGTGCAACCCAGTGCAATCTCTAGTGTAGTCTGCTCCTACAACTTACCAACTTACGAAGAGGTGACGTTTCGGGTCAAAACCCTCCTTCAGAATAAAACAGGCTGACACAGAAAGATATAGCCTGCGATGGAACTTGCTTGTGTTTAAGAAGGAACTGCAGATGCTGGAAAATCGAAGGTAGACAAAAATGCTGGAGAAACTCAGCGGGTGCAGCAGCATCTATGGAGCGAAGGAAATAGGCAACGTTTCGGGCCGAAACCCTTCTTCAGACTGAGTTATAGAACTTGCTTTGATGGAGAAAAATGGAATTGATGAACGTGGAGAAGGTGTCAAATTAAAATGCCGGCAGAACTGTAGGCATCACGGTGGCGCAGCGGTAGAGTTGCTGCCTTACAGCGCCAGAGACCCAGGTTCGATCCCGACTACGGGCGCTGTCTGTACGGAGTTTGCACGTTCTCCCCGTGACCTGCGTGGGTTTTCACAGATTTACAGATCTTCAGTTTCCAAGGATGTACAGGTTCGTCGGTACATAGAGACATAGAAACATAGAAACATAGACAATAGGTGCAGGAGTAGAGGCCATTCGGCCCTTCGAGCCTGCACCATTCGCCATTCAATATGATCATGGCTGATCATCCAACTCAGTATCCTGTACCTGCCTTCTCTCCATACCCCCTGATCCCTTTAGCCACAAGGGCCACATCTAACTCCCTCTTAAATATAGCCAATGAACTGTGTGGCCTCAACTACCTTCTGTGGCAGAGAATTCCACAGATTCACCACTCTCTGTGTGGGAAAAAAAATGTTTTCCTCATCTCAGTCCTAAAAGATTTCCCCCTTATCCTTAAACTGTGTGTGTGGCCCCTTGTCCTGGAACATTGGTACATTGGCTTGGTAAATGTAAAAATTGTGTTAATGTGTGGGGATCGCTGGTCAGTGCGGACTCGGTGGGCCGAAGGGCCTGTTTCTGTGCTGTATCTCTAAACCTAAACTAAACCGGTGGGAAACACAAACTGATTCTGAGCCGAAACATCGATCGGAAAAACCGAAAAAGTGAGAAATGAAAAACTGTGGAGATTTTTCACAACTTTAGGTTTTAATCCCATGATTTATTAAAAAAGGAGCATTGTATTGATTTCAATTTTTTAAAATATTAAGGGGAAATGACTTGCTGAGCCCAGGGACAAATTAAAAAAATTGCAACCAAGCCTTTCGAAAGTGAATTAAGGAAAACATGAAGAGAGGGCGACGGAAAATTTGCAAAATAGTAATTACTCAATTGTTAATTTTAATTTAGATATTGATTAGATTTAAGAGAAGATTTGAGATGAGGAGGATACACAGTCGGCCATTAAATGATTGTGTACAGGTTCACAAACTTAAATGACTTATCTTCTCGAGGCCAGCACACAAATTAAAATGTGTTCCTAGTCCTAGACTCCCTGACAAAAGCTCGTCGCTTCCCTTATAGTATGTTTAAAACTTAATATCAATTTAATGCTTTCCTTCTGATACAAGTGGGAGAGATTGCTTTGCACAAAATGGCTGCTGTTGCATCTGACGTAACGTTAGTGGCCACACATCCAAAGGAATATTAAAATGGTTGTAGAATTTGCAACACCTCAGATCAAGGAAACTGCGAGACCCAGCTGCAGTTGCTGGCTTACACAAATGGACACAGAGTGCTGGAGTAACTCAGCGGGTCAGGCAGCATCTGTGGAGAACACGGATAGGTGATGTTTCACAGAGTGCTGGAGTAACTCAGCGGGTGCAGCAGCATCTATGGAGTGAAGGAAATAGGCAACGTTTCGGGCCGAAACCCAGAAGGGTTTCGGGCCGAAACGTTGCCTATTTCCAGAAGGATTTCGGCCCCGAAACGTTGCCTATTTCCTTAGCTCCATAGATGCTGCTGCACCATAACTCAGCGGGTCAGGCAGCATCTGTGGAGAACATGGATAGGTGACGTTTCACAGAGTGCTGGAGTAACTCAGCAGGTCAGGCAGCATCTGGGGAGAACATGGAGAGGTGACGTTTCACAGAGTGCTGGAGTAACTCAGCGGGTCAGGCAGCATCTGTGGAGACCATGGATAGGTGACGTTTCACAGAGTGCTGGAGTAACTCAGCGGGTGCAGCAGCATCTATGGAGTGAAGGAAATAGGCAACGTTTCGGGCCGAAACGCTGCCTATTTCCAGAAGGATTTCAGCCCCGAAACGTTGCCTATTTCCTTCGCTCCATAGATGCTGCTGCACCATAACTCAGTGGGTCAGGCAGCATCTGTGGAGAACATGGATAGGTGACGTTTCACAGAGTGCTGGAGTAACTCAGCGGGTCAGGCAGCATCTGTGGAGAACATGGATAGGTGACGTTTCACAAGTGCTGGAGTAACTCAGCGGGTCAGGCAGCATCTGTGGAGAACATGGATAGGTAACTCACTGCCTGACCCAGCTGAGTTACTCCAGCACTCTGTGTCTTTATTTTGCCTCGGGGAAGAAGGTCCAGGAGCCTGAGAACCGTGAGCTCCAGGTTCAAGAACAGCTTCTTCCCGACAACCACCAGGTTCTTGAACGCTCCACAACACTAACCACAGCCCAACTACTATGAACTTTAGACACAAAATGCTGGAGTAACTCATCGGGAAGGGCAGACTTATCTTCAGATTGAAGAAGGGTCTCGACCCGAAACGTCACCCATTCCTTCTCTCTAGAGATGCTGCTTGTCCCGCTGAGTTACTCCAGCATTTTGTATCTATGAAGATTCTGTATTTGTGTATTGGTCCCATTAGCCTGCATTTGGCCCACAGCCTTCTAAACCCTTCCTATCCATGTATCCGTCAGTTTAGTTTATTGTCCCGTGTACCGAGGTACAGTGAAAAGCTTTTGTTGCATGCTAACCAGTCAGCGGAAAGACAATACATGATTACAATCGAGCCGTCCACAGTGTACAGATACAGGATAAAGGGAATAAAGTCCGATCAAAGATAGTCCGAGGGTCACCAATGTGACAGAGCATTCCAGAGATTCACCACTCTCTGTGTGCAAAATGTTTTTCTCATCTCGGTCCTAAAGGATATCCCCTTTATCCTTAAACTGTGTGTGTGGCCCCTTGTTCTGGACTTCCCCAACATCGGGAACAATCTTCCTGCATCTAGCCTGTCCAACCCCTTAAGAATTTTGTAAGTTTCTATAAGATCCCTCCCTCAATCTTCTAAATTCTAGCGAGTACATAGAAACATAGAAACATAGAAATTAGGAGCAGGAGTAGGCCATTCGGCCCTTCGAGCCTGCACCGCCATTCAATATGATCATGGCTGATCATCCAACTCAGTATCCTGTACCTGCCTTCTCTCCATACCCTCTGATCCCCTTAGCCACAAGGGCCACATCTAACTCCCTCTTAAATATAGCCAATGAACTGGCCTCAACCTCCTCTGTACTCCCTCTATGGCAAGAATGTATTTCCTCAGATTTGGAGACCAAAACTGTACACAATACTCCAGGTGTGGTCTCACCAAGACCCTGTACAACTGCAGTAGAACCTCCCTGCTCCTATACTCAAATCCCTTTGCTATGAATGCTAACATACCATTCGCTTTCTTCACTGCCTGCTGCACCTGCATGCCTACCTTCAATGACTGGTGTACCATGACACCCAGGTCTCGCTGCATCTCTCCTTTTCCCAATCGGCCACCATTCAGATAAAAGTCTACTTTCCTGTTTTTGCCACCAAAATGGATAACCTCACATTTATCCACATTATACTGCATCTGCCATGCATTTGCCCACTCACCCAGCCTATCCAAGTCACCTTGCAGTCTCCTAGCATCCTCCTCACAGCTAACACTGCCCCCCAGCTTCGTGTCATCCGCAAACCTGGAGATGTTGCATTCAATTCCCTCGTCCAAATCATTAATATATATCGTAAATAGCTGGGGCCCCAGCACTGAGCCTTGCGGTACCCCACTAGTCACTGCCTGCCATTGTGAAAAGGACCCATTTACTCCTACTCTTTGCTACCTGTCTGCCAGCCAGTTCTCTATCCACATCAATACTGAACCCCCAATACCATGTGTTTTAAGTTTGTATACTAATCTCTTATGTGGGACCTTGTCAAAAGCCTTCTGGAAGTCCAGATACACCACATCCACTGGTTCTCCCTTATCCACTCTACTAGTTACTATGATGGGTCGTGAGATGGTGCAAATAAACCTCTAAAGCTCAAAATCAAAAATGAAACAATTACAAAATAAATAGCGGAGATTGGTGATAGGTGTTAACCAGTGGAGGAGAATAGTCAACTAACTGAGGCGAGATTCCAACTCTTCCCATTGTGAATGCAGGGGGGTAAAGAATTAAAGGACATTCCTTTGGAAAGGAGGAGAAATTTCTTTAGTCAGAGGGTGGTGAATCTGTGGAATTCATTGCCACAGACGGCTGTGGAGGCCAAGTCAGTGGATATTTTTTTAACACAGAGATAGACAGATTCTTGATTAGTGCGGGTGTCAGGGGTTACGGGGAGAAGGCAGGAGAATGGGGTTAGGAGGGAGAGATAGATCAGCCGTGATTGAATGGCGGAGTAGACTTGATGGGCCGAATGGCCTAATTCTGTTCCTGTAACACATGGCAATGAACTAAGGAGGAAAGGGTGGGGAGTGGTGACAAATTATTGGATCAATTACATCTTTATCCAGGGAGTAATTAGATCATGGAATTTGCTATAATATTGTAGATTTCCCAGGATGGGAAAAAATCATAGAGGGCTTAGCTTTAAGGGAATGGAGAGAGATGGATTATGTGGAGGCAGGTAAGAGTTGGTCTTGCAATCATGTTCCAAGATTTATGTGTGGCCTGGACAAGTCTGAGAACCACATAATTGAAGCCTTAGTCAGCCCTCTGAAAAGCTGCTATAGATTCACTTCTAGGCTAAGATGGCATTGGTGCAATAGCTTATATATATTTTAGGCTAATATGCAATTTCTTAATGTATCTTTGTAATTCTTTGTACTGTTTGATGTGTATATGGACCTGTGTCTGAAATAAAGCTTTAATAATAATTGCCCTACAGTTAGATCATAAAAGTAAGTAAGTAAGTAAGTTTAATGGCCAAGTATTCACATACAAGGAATTTGCCTTGGTGCTCTGCCCACAAGTAACAACATACAGTGACAGTTACGAATGACTCAGGAAACACTAAACATTAATAATAATAAAACATTAATGATAAAACACCATTGATCAAGCATGTGAACCAACAAAATACCAGATCGAAGGGAGGCTACAGATTGTTGGCTGTTGAGTAGAGCAACTACTGGTGGATAAAAACTGTTTTCATGTCTGGCTGTGGCAGCTTTGACAGTCCGGAGTCGCCTTCCAGAGGGAAGTGATTCAAAGAGTTTGTGGCCAGGGTGAGAGGGGTCAGAGATGACCTTGCCCGCTCGGCAAGATCATAAGATCATGATATAGGAGCAGAATTAGGCCATTCGGCCCATCAAGTCTACTCCGCCATTCAATCATGGCTGATCTATCTCTCCCTCCTAACCCCATTCTCCTGCCTTCTCCCCATAACCCCTGACACCCGCACTAATCAAGAATCTATCCATCTCTGCCTTTTTTCACACAGAGAGTGGTGAATCTCTGGAACTCTCTGCCACAGAGGGTAGTTGAGGCCACACAGTTCATTGGCTATATTTAAGAGGGAGTTAGATGTGGCCCTTGTGGCTAAAGGGATCAGGGGGTATGGAGAGAAGGCAGGTACGGGATACTGAGTTGGATGATCAGCCATGATCATATTGAATGGCGGTGCAGGCTCGAAGGGCCGAATGGCCTCTACTCCTGCACCTAATTTTTATGTTTTAACAAAAAATATCCACTGACTTGTGGCTATCCCTCCACCGCCTCCTGTGGCGAAGAACTCCACAGATTCACCAGATTGTGGGCCGAATGGCCTGCTCTTGTGCTGTACTGTTCGATGTTCTATGTCCCACATCGAGACGGGCGAAGGATGGGTTGATGGGGGGTTAAAGGAAGGGCGATAGCAAGATGTGGGAGTTGATCCAATTAGCCCCGGTGGTCTCTGTGTTGGGGAACATAGAAACATAGAAATTAGGTGCAGGAGTAGGCCATTCGGCCCTTCGAGCCTGCACCGCCATTCAATATGATCATGGCTGATCATCCAACTCAGTATCCCGTACCTGCCTTCTCTCCATACCCTCTGATCCCTTGGCCACAAGGGCCACATCTAACTCCCTCTTAAATATAGCCAATGAACTGTGGCCTCAACTACCTTCTGTGGCAGAGAGTTCCAGAGATTCACCACTCTCTGTGTGAAAAAAAGTTCTCCTCATCTCGGTTTTAAAGGATTTCCCCCTTGTCCTTAAACTGTGACCCCTTGTCCTGGACTTCCCCAACATCGGGAACAATCTTCCTGCATCTAGCCTGTCCAACCCCTTAAGAATTTTGTAAGTTTCTATAAGATCCCCCCTCAATCTCCTAAATTCTAGAGAGTATAAACCAAGTCTATCCAGTCTTTCTTCAGAAGACAGTCCTGACATCCCAGGAATCAGTCTGGTGAACCTTCTCTGCACTCCCTCTATGGCAATAATGTCCTTCCTCAGATTTGGAGACCAAAACTGTACGCAATACTCCAGGAACGGACCAAGTTTACGCAGGGGGGGTGTCCCCCTTACTTAATGGTATCTTGCTTCCCCGAGTGTGTAGCGTTTGCACAAGAATCCAATCACTGCCTTCCATATCTAGAACGGCAACGGTTGGACATGTATAGGTGGTTTGGTTAAAACCAAACCAAGCCAGCCTGAAAAACCAGGTCCTGTTGAAAATATATTTTCCAATTGAGACCTTGACGGGGAAGGGAGATACAGGATCGGCGGCGCTTTAAATGCAACAAGCCACCCTCTGCTGCGTGGACTGTGGCCGTGCATAAATGGGTCACCAGCGACTCGGCCCATCGCTCGATCGAATTCGATATGGAGACATCTTGTGCCCGACCCATGGAGTCTCTGCGACTCTCTGGCACCGAGTGAGTGGGGTTGGACTTGCTATTAGTTTTAAAATCCCAGGATTCTCACTAATTTGTAGATATTTTCCCCGCTAGTCCTTTACAAATAACTGGCCTCCACCCTCTCTTCAGCGCGTTCGTTCACAATGGAGTGGCTGAGAGGGTGCCCCCAATTTGTTGGCTGTGTGTGTGTGTGTGTTGTGGACACTGTTTGCTCTAAGCCGCGGTTGAGCCGTTGAACGAAATTCGTCGCGGCCCTGCGGAAGAGGGCAAAGGGGCGAGAGGACAGGTGTGCCCACACCTGGCCAGAGGTGAGGCCCACCGCCACCTGGTCCTACAAAACACACCCACACACCTGTGGAAACCGTGCTCCCTCGCCAGGCGCCGGGACCACTCCACACACCTTTAACACACACTTGGCACCCTGAATTCCACCTGATGTGCCTATCCCGCCTCCCCCCCCCCCTATCCCCCCCCCCCCCCCCCCCCCTCTTGGTGAGACCACACCTGGAGTATTGCGTACAGTTTTGGTCTCTAAATCTGAGGAAGGACATTATTGCCATAGAGGGAGCGCAGAGACGGTTCACCAGACTGATTCCTGGGATGTCAGGACTGTCTTATGAAGAAAGACTGGATAGACTTGGTTTATACTCTCTAGAATTTAGAAGATTTGAGAGGGGATCTTATAGAAACTTACAAAATTCTGTAAGGGGTTGGACAGGCTAGATGCAGGAAGATTGTTCCCGATGTTAGGGAAGTCCAGGACAAGGGGTCACAGCTTAAGGATAAAGGGGAAATCCTTTAAAACCGAGATGAGAAGAACTTTTTTTCACGCAGAGAGTGGTGAATCTCTGGAACTCTCTGCCACAGAGGGTAGTTGAGGCCAGTTCATTGGCTATATTTA
>NC_073413.1:11651464-11658964 GCF_028641065.1 Leucoraja erinaceus
GTATGGAGAGAAGGCAGGTACGGGATACTGAGTTGGATGATCAGCCATGATCATATTGAATGGCGGTGCAGGCTCGAAGGGCCGAATGGCCTCTACTCCTGCACCTAATTTCTATGTTTCTATGAATGGACAAACCTTGATTCGGGGCGAGATCCATTTTCATTCTCATTGTCCAGGCTACATGTGTAGTGTTCTGTTCAGTTTTGCTCACCCTGTTATAGGGGAAGGTGCTGTTCATCTGTGATGGGTGATGAGAATATTTACGTGGATGTTGCCAGGACTCGATGGCGTGAGCTATCAAGGCAGGTTAAAGCTTTATTCCCTGGATCGCAGGAGGACGGGTGATCTTATGGAAGTGTATATGATCATGAGAGAGGAAAGGGTGAACGCACAGAATATTTTACCCAGAGAAGAGCATTCATGAAACAGACGACGTGAGAGGGGAAAGATTTAATAAGAACGAGAGGGGTGTGTTTTTTTTACACAAAGGGTGATGGATATATGGAATGAGCTGCCAGATGAGGTAGTTGAGGCAGGGACTATCACAGCGTTTAAAAACATTTGGATAGATACAGTGAAGAAAGCGAATGGTATGTTAGCATTCATAGCAAAAGGATTTGAGTATAGGAGCAGGGAGGTTCTACTGCAGTTGTACAGGGTCTTGGTGAGACCACACCTAGAGTATTGCGTACAGTTTTGGTCTCCTAATCTGAGGAAAGACATTCTTGCCATAGAGGGAGTACAGAGAAGGTTCACCAAACTGATTCCTGGGATGGCAGGACTTTCATATGAAGAAAGACTGGATAGACTCGGCTTGTACTCGCTGGAATTTAGAAGATTGAGGGGGGATCTTATAGAAACTTACAACATTCTTAAGGGGTTGGACAGGCTAGATGCAGGAAGATTGTTCCCGATGTTGGGGAAGTCCAGAACAAGGGGCCACACACAGTTTAAGGATAAGGGGGGAAATCTTTTAGGACCGAGATGAGAAAAAAGAATTCACACAGAGAGAGTGGTGAATCTGTGGAATTCTCTGCCACAGAAGGTAGTTGAGGCCACACAGTTCATTGGCAATGTTTAAGAGGGTTAGATGTGGCCCATGTGGCTAAAGGGATCAGGGGGTATGGAGAGAAGGCAGGGATGGGATATTGAGTTGGATGATCAGCCATGATCATATCAAATGAATGGCGGTGCAGGCTCGAAGGTACTCCTGCACCTATTGTCTATGTGTCTATGGATGGGTTAGGTTTAGAGGGATATGGGCCAAACGCAGATATGTGGGGCTAGTGCAGATGAGACACGTTTGGATAAGTTGGGCTAAAGGGCGTGTTCCATAACTCTACGACTCTATGACTCAGTCAGACTGACCCGCTGGGCTCACCACAGCAACTTGTGCTTTCCACACGATCTTTACATTGGACCTTCTCCAGACACCAGGTTCAGCAGATGTGCGCCGTGACTTCACATCTGGAGGAGATGGTGGATCTCCTCGAATCAGATGCGCTGCCACCAGATCCAAGTGGTCTCGGGATGAGGACTCCTTCGCCAAATCACAGAGAGTGGCGAGTCTGTGGAATTCTCTGCCTCAGAGCCTCAGGTGGAGGCAGGTTCTCTGGATACTTTCAAGAGAGAGCTAGATAGGGCTCTTAAAGATAGCGGAGTCAGGGGATATCAATATTCAATCATATTGAATGGTGGTGCAGGCTAGAAGGGCCGAATGGCCTACTCCAGCACTTAATTTCTATGTGTCTATGATATGGGGAGAAGGCAGGAACGGGGTACTGATTGTGGATGATCAGCCATGATCACATTGAATGGCGGTGATGGCTCGAAGGGCCGAATGGCCTACTCCTGCACCTGTTGTCTATTGTCTAAAGGTGGGAATTTTGGAGACAGTCTGTGGGCATGTGTGCCATTCTCCCCCCCATATCTCCAAACGCATGGGGATTTCCATTTGCCTATTCAATGGAGGATCTACCAATTTCCACTGACACCACATTCCTGGGAATCTCACGATCTCACGACCATACTCACTGCACACTCACTACCTATTGGGATTGAACAGTCGTGGACTAGAGGTCGTAGCCTCAAAATAAAACGACGTTCCTTTAGACGGAAGATGAGGAAGAATTGCTTTAGTCTGAAGGGGTGGTGAATCTGTGGACTTCAGTGCTAACATACGGCGGTGGAGGTCAAGTCAATGGACATGTGTTAAGGCGAAAATTGACAGATTCTTGGCCAGTAAGGGTGTAATTTGGGTTATGTGGAGAAGGCAGGAGAATGGGATTGATAGATCAGTCGTGATTGGATGGCGGAGTAGACTTGGTGGGCCGAGTGGCCTTATTCTGATCCTAGAACGTATGGACTTATGAATGCATTGAAAAACCTACCCGTTCTAGACAAAATGGGTGGGTCGGTAAAGGTTGACTTCTAAGCAAGATATTCCTTCTGGTGTATGCCCCATGTGTGTACAATGTACACATCTCCTAATACCCTCCCATCCCTCGGCCCTCTGGTGTCATGGAAACATAGAAACTAGGTGCAGGAGGAGGCCGTTCGGCCCTTCGAGCCAGCACCGCCATTCATTGTGATCATGGCTGATCGTCCCCAATCAATAACCCGTGCCTGCCTTCTCCCCATATCCCTTGACTCCACTAGCCCCTAGAGCTCTATCTAACTCTCTCTTAAATCCATCCAGTGACTTGGCCTCCACTGCCCTCTGTGGCAGGGAATTCCACAAATTCACACAACTCTCTGGGTGAAAAAGTCTTAAATGACCTCCCCTTTATTCTAAGACTGTGTGTGTGTGGCCCCTGGTTCTGGACTCGCCCAACATTGGGAACATTTTTCCTGCATCTAGCTTGTCCAGTCCTTTTATAATTTGATATGTTTCTATAAGATCTCCCCCTCATCCTTCTAAACTCCTGACTTACATCAGGGAACATTTCTATTTCACTCTCTCAACCAGAATTTGTGCAATTCCAGGCGTGCAAGGAGCAGCAGAGAGTGTTTCTTCACTCAGACGTGGGCGGGCAGAATGGGGAGGGGGTCCCACTGCTTCAAGCTAAGACCCCAACGCAGGCAAGGATGGGGTCCAACACTTGTCCACGGTGAAGGTGTACCCATGAGAACGCTCCCTCACAGTGGCGCCTCTACAGAGACCACAGGACAATGGTTCTGCTGAAATAACAAGGGGACACCAGGCAAGTGGGACAAACCTTCACATCAACCGCGTGAGTTGCTTCTGTCCTTACAGAGTGCATTCCCTCGCCCCCAACTCACGCCCACACCCCCCCGGTCAAATCAATGGAAATAGGGAGGAGCGACGTGAACGAGTAGATAGTCGATCTTGCAGGAAGATTGCTCCCGATGTTGGGGAAGTCCAGGACAAGGGGTCACAGTTTAAGGATAGAGGGGGAAATCCTTTAAAACCGAGATGAGAAGAACTTTTTTCACACAGAGAGTGGTGAATCTGTGGAATTCTCTGCCACAGAAGGTAGTCGAGGCCACAGTTCATTGGCTATATTTAAGAGGGAGTTAGATGTGGCCCTTGTGGCTAAGGGGATCAGGGGGTATGGAGAGAAGGCAGGTACGGGATACTGAGTTGGATGATCAGCCATGATCATATTGAATGGCGGTGCAGGCTCGAAGGGCCGAATGGCCTCTACTCCTGCACCTATTGTCTATGTTTCTATGTTTCAATGTTTCACTCTAATATACCACTCTGCTGGGTCAGAGGGTCATAGTCATAGCCCTTCGGCCCAACTTGCCCACACCGGCCAACATGTCCCAGCTACAAGGTACACAAAAATGCTGGAGAAACTCAGCGGGTGCAGCAGCATCTATGGAGCTATGTAGTCCCAGCTACACTCGTCCCACCTGCTCGCGTTTGGTCCATATCCCTCCAAACCTGTCCTTTAAGGATAAGGGGGAAATCTTTTAGGACCGAGATGAGAAAAAACATTTTTCTTTCACACACAGAGAGTGGTGAATCTGTGGAATTCTCTGCCACAGAAGGTAGTTGAGGCCACACAGTTCATTGGCTATTTTTAAGAGGGAGTTAGATGTGGCCCTTGTGGCTAAAGGGATCAGGGGGTATGGAGAGAAGGCAGGTACGGGTTACTGAGTTGGATGATCAGCCATGATCATATTAAATGGCGAATGGTGCTGGCTCGAAGGGCCGAATGGCCTCTACTCCTGCACCAATTGTCTATGTTTCTATGTTTCAATTCAATTCAGTTACATCTGACTGTCAGTCCCACACAGTTCAACTGATCCTAAGTATTGGACAATCTTGACCAAAGAATGTTGAGGGAGAAAGATTGGCGTGAATACTCATTGACACGTGGAGGAGATATGATGATGGATAGATATTATTTTCTCATGACCGGCATATGTACCAGGGTCCCAAATATATGTTTCTATATTTCTATCCATGTACCTGTCTAACTGTTTCTTAAACGTCCCAGCCTCAACTACCTCCTCTGGCAGCTCGTTCCATACACCCATCACCCTTTGTGTGAAAAAGTTGCCCCCTCAGATTCCTATTAAATTCTTTCCCCTTCACCTTAAACCTAAGTCCTCTGGTCCTCGATTCTCCTACTCTGGGCGAGAAGGTCTGTCGATGTGGCGCTAATTACTCGGCGGGAGTGGTTCGAGGAGGCGAGAGAGGGTCGGAATATCCTTGATAAAAGTTGTGCAACGAGATGGGATCGAGATTTACCGCGGCCCATACCACGCCCCCCTTCAACACGAGGAAGTAAACAAGCTCGTTGCGATATCCGAGGCTGCTTTCAGCTCTGAGCTGCTCGAAATAAAACACCAAGAGATGGCGAGACATTCGCTCAATTCCTTCAAAAACTCAGCGCTCGCATCTTCTGGGCAATTGCATATTTCTATATATTAATGTACACTCGCCCACAACCACCGCCTACGCACGGATTTCCATTTAACCGCGCAGAGCTAGCCCCAACATTAAACCCCCACCCGGTCCCAGCTCCTGCCTTGGTACATAACACACAACCACCCTTGTAAACCGGTGAAACACTGACCTGTCCACCTCGCTGTTGCCGCTCACGCTGCCGTCCCCACTGTACAAGCAAGCCCCTCTCTGCTGTACCTGGTGTTACACAGCGAGGTATATTAGCCTCGGCACAGAGTCTCGCCATCCTCGGCGCATTCGCGGGGAGATTGTTGACTTCTCCACACACAGCGCAGCCCAGCTCTCTCGCCCTCTCTCTCATAAATCGCCGCCCGGATCTCTCTGCTCAACTCCCCAGCCTTCAACTTTCCCAACGCCTGTTGCCTCATAGTCTCTGGCATCTAGTCTGGCTTCCCGCGTTGCGAAGAAATATATATATATATATATATAAATAATGAGCAAAGCTAAAAATATCGCGCGTACCTCCGTGTTGCTATCCATTCAGCGCTGGGCTTCCTCCTGCCTTGAAGTCATATTTCAATGTTAGCACACACACACACACACACACACACACACACTCACACACACACACACACACACACACACACACACACACACACACACACACACACACACACACACACACACACACACACTCACACTCACACACACACACACACACACACTCACACTCACACACACACACACACACACACACACACACACACACACACTCACACACACACACACACACACACTCACACACACACACACACACACACACACACTCTCTCACACACACACACACACACACACACACACTCACACACACACACACACACACACACACACACACACACACACACACACACACACACACACACACACACACACACACACACACACACACACAAACACACACACACACACACACACACACACACACACACACACACACACACACACACACACACACACACACACACACACACACACACACACACACACACACACACACTCTCTCTCTCTCACACACTCTCTCTCTCTCTCACACTCTGTCTCTCTCTCTCTCCCCCTCTCTCTCTCTCTCCCCCCCTCCCCCCCCCTCTCCCTCTCCCTCTCTCCCCCCTCCCCCCTCTCTCCTCTCCCTCCTCTCTCTCTCCCCCCCTCTCTCCCCCCTCCCCTCCCCCCCCCCCCCCCTCTCTCCCCCCCTCTCCTCTCCCCCTCTCCCCCTCCCCCCCCTCTCCCCCTCTCTCCCTCCCCCCCTCCCCCCCCCTCTCCCCCCCCCCCTCCCTCTCCCCCCCCCCCTCCCCCCCCCCCCCCCCTCTCTCACTCTCTCTCACTCTCCCTCTCTCTCTCTCTCTCTCTCTCTCTCTCTCTCTCTCTCTCTCTCACACACACACACCATAACAACCGTGTCACTGACCCACCTGACAGTCACGATTCTGGGGAATCTCTCTCCCTGCCTCTCTCTCTCTCCACATGACGCATATTCCCGGGCAGTCACGACCATCTCCTGCCGCTTTACATCAATCATGTTTTTCTTTTTAAATTATTATGTCTTTTTTTTAAAAAAAAATGACTCAAGTGCTGACACACAAAGTACTGGAAGTTGCCGGGCCTGAACCGCGTCCTGTCTCTCTGTGTCTCGGCTAAAGGCTGTGATGCCCGTGCCACCGTGAACAACACGGCTTGTTGATGCCAACCCACCCATAGCAAAGGCTGACATTGTGTTAGAGTCGCCCCGTTATCTGGAGTAACCCAGCGGCTCAGACAACACCTCTGGAGGGGCCTGGACGTTCGACGTTTCGGGTCGAGGGGACCATTCCTTCCCTGCCCGACCCGTTCAGTTACTCCAGCACTTTGGGTCTCAGCCCTCGCTGCCCGCTCTCACCATTACATTGCCAATGTCCTTGCATATTGACTGAATTCGCTAGAATTTACGAGATTGAGGTGGGATCTTATAGAAACTTACAACATTCTTAAGGGGTTGGACAGGCTATGCAAGCAAATGGCCAGATTAATTCTAAAACCCAGAACACAATGGCGCCATTCACACCCCCCATCTCCGACATCAGTCTGAAGAAGGGTCTCGACCCGAAACATCGCCAATCCCTTCTCTCCATAGATGCTGCCTCATCCGCTGAGTTTCCCCAACATTTGCCATGGAGGGAGTACAGAGAAGGTTCACCAGACTGATTCCTGGGATGTCAGGACTTTCATATGAAGAAAGACTGGATAGACTCGGCTTGTACTCGCTAGAATTTAGAAGATTGAGGGGGGATCTTATAGAAACTTACAACATTCTTAAGGGGGTTGGACAGGCTAGACGCAGGAAGATTGTTCCCGATGTTGGGGAAGTCCAGGACAAGGGGTCACACACAGTTTAAGGATAAGGGGGAAATCCTTTAAGACCGAGATGAGAAAAACATTTTTCACACACAGAGAGTGGTGAATCTGTGGAATTCTCTGCCACAGAAGGTAGTTGAGGCCACACAGTTCATTGGCTATATTTAAGAGGGAGTTAGATGTGGCCCTTGTGGCTAAAGGAATCAGGGGGTATGGAGAGAAGGCAGGGA
>NC_073413.1:11671464-11681464 GCF_028641065.1 Leucoraja erinaceus
CACACACACACACACACCACACACACACACACACACACACACACACACAACCACCAACACACACACACACACACACACACACACACACACACACACACACACACACACACACAAAGTCTCGCATTAGCTGGTAACTCATTCCCCAAAGCTTGATGCAAATTTTATGCCAATGACGTGATTCTCATTCTGTGGGGAACTCAAAGACATCTCCCGCACCCTAAACCCAGTAGCGAGAGGGACGGAGAAACACCTCCATGAATAACCCCACCCCGACCCAGACACGTCAGGCACCTGCTCCTAACACATCTAGCACCCCTTCCCAAATGCTATTTGCCAAGCGTTGATCGTGGAAGGAGGATTAGTGGAGAGAGAGGGGGCTTGGGGGGGGGGGGGGGGGGGGAGAGAGGGGGACTATTTTCACACACAGAGAGTGATTGAATCTGTGGAACTCTCTGCCACAGAAGGTAGTTGAGAGGCCACACAGTTCATTGGCTATATTTAAGAGGGAGTTAGATGTGGCCCTTGTGGCTAAAGGATCAGAGGGTATGGAGAGAAGGCAGGTACGGGATACTGAGTTTGGATGATCAGCCATGATCATATTGAATGGCGGTGCAGGCTCGAAGGGCCGAATGGCCTCTACTCCTGCACTTAATTTCCATGTTTTCTATGTTTCTATAGTGAAGGGGAGTGAGAGAGAGGGAGAGGGGGGAAGTGGGAGAGGGAGAGGGAGAAGAGAGGAGGAGAGGGTGAGAGAGGGGGAGAGTGGGGAGAGGTGGAGAGGGAGGTGGGGGAGGGTGGGGAGCGTGGAGTGAGAGAGGGAATGGAGAGTTGGGAACGAGAGGGAGAGGGGAGGAAGGTAGGGAGAGTGGGAGAGGTGGAGGGGAGAGAGGTGGAGGAGAGTTGGAGAGGGGGAGAGGGGAAGAGAGCGGGGGGAGGTGGAGAGGAGAGATCTGAGTGGGAGCGTGAGAGAGAGGGAGAGAGGGAGAGTGGGGAAGAGAGGGAGAGTGTGAGGTGGAGGGGGGGAGAGAGAGGGAGACTGGAGAGGTGGGAGAGGGGGAGTGTGAGGTGGGGAGGGGGGAGAGGGGTGAGATGGAGAGGTGGAGAGGGAGAGTGAGAGGTGGAGGGGGGAGAGGGGGGCTAAGGGGAGGGGAGGGGGAGGGTGGGTGGGGGGGGGGAGGGGGGGAGGGAGAGGTAGGCGGAGGAGATAGTGGTGAAACAAACGCCCCAGGGGGAAACAGGTCAAGTGGGGGGCCCTGCTGGAAAAGGCGAGGATAACGAGTCAGGGGCAAATTGCCCTCAAGATATACGTGGTTTTCAAAAGCCATCGGTTGCTAAAAGAGGGATTAATTCCCAGTGAAACCGCCTGCCTCTTGCAGTGACGTAAATAGCAGAAACCCTGACTACGGATTTCTATTGTGACGCCCACACACACGGAGCCAAGCCACCCACCCCCGGCCGAGGAGATGGAGGGAGGGAGGGAGGGGAGGGGAGAGAACTCCGTGGGGAGGGAGAAACAAACGAAGCATAGACAGCCAGCGAAGGGAAAAAAAAAAATCCCTAACACAACTGCTTCCCATGATTTGAAAAAAACAAATCTCCTGAAGAGATCGAAGTTTAGCAAAAGGAAAATTAAAACCAAAACCAAGACTGATTGAGGCTTAAAAACCATGCACAATGTGTTATTAATATTGCAAACGGGGGTGTGTGTGTGGGTGTGTGGGGGGGGGGTGTGGGACTGGGGCTACATCTACAATGGTGGGAGTGTGGTGTGTGTATGGACTGGGCTACCATCTATAATGGTGGGGAGTGTTTGGTGTGTGGCTGTGATGGACTGGGCTAAATCTACAATGGTGGGGAGTGTGGGGTGTGTGATGGACTGGGCTACATCTACAATGGTGGGGAGTGTGGTGTGTGTGTGTGACTGCGCTACCTCTACAATGGTGGGGAGTGGGGTGTGTGTGGGACTGGGCTACCTCTACAACTGGGTGGGGAGTGTGGTGTGTGTGGGACTGGGCAACATCTACAATGGTGGGGAACTGTGGTAGTGTGTTGTGGGAACTGGGCTACATCTACAATGGTGGGGAAAGTGTCATCTTGTGTGCCGACTGGGCTACATCCACAATATCTCTCCGTGTGGTGGGTGTGATGGGCTGGGCTAAAGTCTTCAAAACCTCTTTTTTAGACTGAAGGTATACAGCTTCCTCCCGGAAAACGGACCCTTCGGCCCACCGAGTCTGTGCCGACCAGCGATCACCCCGTACACTAGCACTATCCTACACACTCGGGACAATTTACAATGTTACCGAACCCAACAGGGAACTGATTAGAAACGTAGAAACATAGAAATTAGGTGCAGGAGTAGGCCATTCGGCCCTTCGAGCCTGCACCGCCATTCATTATGATCATGGCTGATCATCTGGCTGATTGGGTATGATCAGCCATGATCACATTGAATGGCAGTGCTGGCTCGAAGGGCCGAATGGCCTGTACTCCTGTACCTATTGTCTATGAGCATAGAGTCATAGAATCATAGAGTTATCGGGCATGGACATTGACCCTTTGGCCAATATTGTCCACGCCGACCAAAGAACTCATGCTCAGTAACTCAGCGGGTGAGGCAGCATCTGTGTGGCCGAACTCAGCGGGTCAGGCATCATCTCTGTGGCCGAACTCAGCGGGTCAGGCAGCATCTGTGGCGGGAATGGACCGACGACCTCTCGGGACCGGGTCAGTCTTCAGACTGAAGATAGACACTTATAGCTGGATTAACTCAGCGGGTCAGGCAGCATCTCTGGAGGGAAGGAAATAGATGGCGTTTCGGGATGGGACCCTTCTTCAGACTGATTGGAGAATGGGTGGAGTAGAATGGGGGTGGGGGGAATACATGGGAAATATAGGACTCGGGAATGGGGGATGAGTGTACGGGAGAGGGGAAGGGGAAAGGGGGGGTGAGATGTGGATGAGATTTATACGCCAAGGAGCGGGATATGAGCGCAGGGAAGGGAGCGAGGTTGGAGGGTTGTGTCGTCTACTGAACGCCCTTCATTCCCCTGGCACTTGTTGTGGTCACTGTGATAGCAATGTTGACAACGATGTCACTAGTCTCTATAGGCGGGAACAGTTGATTAAACTTGCAAAATTCTTAAGGGGTTGGAGAGGCGAGAGGCAGGAAGATTGTTCCCGATGTTGGGGAAGTCCGGGACAAGGGTGTGTGTGTGTGTGTGTGTGTGTGCTGTGTGTGTGTGTGTGTGTGTGTGTGTGTGTGTGTGTGTGTGCGCGTGTGTGTGTGTGCGCGTGCGCGTGCGCGTGCGTGTGTGTGTGCGTGTGAGTGTGCGTGTGCGTGTGCGTGTGTGGTGTGTGTGTGTGTGTGCGTGTGCGTGTGCGTGTGCGTGTGTGTGTGTGTGTGCGTGTGCGTGTGCGTGTGCGTGTGTGTGTGTGTGTGTGTGTGTGTGTGCGCGTGTGTGTGTGCGTGTGTGTGTGTGTGCAAACCTCCTCGGTCCATTGAGGACTCTTGTATTTTCTCTCACACAGAAGCCCCGTTTTACACCGCAAGGGGCCGCCAGGAAACATCCTCCCGTCTCCCCGACTTCATTGAGAGAAAGGAGACTCCTGTTTTATGACTGAAAACCGAGTCTCATTCATAGAGACTGGCGGCCATTCAAAAATAACCCAGTTTAATCCGCCCGCAAACACAAGCACCCCGGCTACAAGCTACACCCGCCACCGTCTCGCTGCCTCAATGCAGAGTTAGTGACTTGAAGCCGATTTCATCATCATTTTCATTTTGGTTTTAATTTACGAAGACTTTGACCACGTCTTTCCCAATAAGATTATCCGTTCCACTGAAAGTTTCTCCCCCTCCCCTCTCTCCCCCTCCCCTCTCTCCCCCCTCTCCCATCTTTCTCTCTCCCCTCCCCGTCTCCCCCTCCCCGTCTCCACCTCCCCCTCCCCTCCCCTCTCTCCCCCTCCCCGGTCCCCTCCCCCTCTCCTCTCTCCTCCCTCCCCCCCCCTCTCCCCCCTCTCTCCTCCCTTCTATCCCTCCTCTCCCTCTCCCCTCCCCTCTCTCATCCCTCCCCTTTCTCTCTCCTCTCCCTTCCCCTCTCCTTCTCTTCCTCCCCCTCCCCTCTCTCCCCTTCCCCTCCTCTCCTCCCCTCTCTCCCTCTCCTCCCCTCTCCCTCTCTAACCCCCTCTCTCTCTCTCTCTCTCTCTCTCTCTGCAGACGGACGGGGAGTAACATCAGTGGAGCCAGTAGCGAGGGAGCCTTCGAGGACCAGGTGAGTTGCCGTTCCCTCCCTCTCCTCTTCTCCTCCCCTCCTCCCCTCCTCCCCTCTCCTCCCTCTCCCTCCCCCCTCTCTCCTCTCCCCTCCCCCCCTTTCTCCACCCTCCCTCTCCCTCTCCCCTCCCCTCTCTCCCCCTCCCCTCTTTCTCCCCCTCCTCCCTTCCCCTCCCCCTTTATCATCCTCTCTCCCCTCCTCCTCTCTCACCCTTTCTCCTCCTCTCTTCCCCCATCCCCCCCTCTCTCTCTTCCCCCCTCCCCCTCCCTCTCTCCCCCAAAAAGGGAAGAATTTCATCTCTCCTCGACCTCTCCCCCTCCCTCCTCTCTTTTTCTCTCTCTCCTCCCCCTCTCCCCCTCCCCCCCCTCCCACCCCCCCCCCCCCCTCCCCCCCAACCCTCCCCCTCTCCCCCTCCTCCCTCTCTTCCCTCTGCCTCTCTGTCTCCCCCTCCCTGCCCCCTCTCTACTCTCTCCCCCTTTCTCCCTCCCTCTCCCACCAATCCTGTCCTCTCCCCTCCCCACCCTCTCCCCCTCTCTCTCCCCCCTCCCCTTCTCCCCCCTCTCTCCTCGCCGTTCATAGCTTTATTTAACTTTCAGTACCAGCGCTCGGCATTTCCCATTTCATCCCAACCCCCACATCCGCGACCGGGTTCTACCTACTTCGCTCTGATGGTTTATACAGGGGGGGGGGAAGCGCAGCGGAGCTGTCCGGGGCCGGTGGTGCTGGAGTCTGTCCGGGATCCGGCGCCTTGGCGGGCGTTCGCTCCTCTCCCCCCCCCCCCCCAAATCCCCCTCTCCATTCACCCCCCCCCCCCACACACACACACCAGCACCCCAGCCCCATCTCTCTTACTGCCCCCCCTCTCTCTCCCCCCACTTCCCCCCTCTCTCTCCCTCTCTCTCTCCCCACGCTCCCCCCCCTCTCTCTCTCTCTCACACTCACCCTCTCTATTTAGCCCTCTCTCTCTCTCCCTCTCTCTTCCTCTCTCTCTCCCCCCCACACTTACCCCCCTCTCTCACCCTCTCTCACCCTCTCTCTCTTCCTTTTTCTCTCTCCCCCACCCTTCCCGCTCTCTCTCTCTCTCTCTCATTCACTCTCTCTACACCCCCTTTTATCCCTCCCTCCTCCCCCCCTCTCATCTCTATCCCCTCCCCCTCCCTCACTCCCCCTCTCACCTCTCTCCCTCCTCTAAAAGCCTCTGTCTTTTGCTGGTTCGTGCTATTGTCTGTATCTCTCCTTTTCCCCTTCCCCTCTTCTCGTCTGTTTCAAGCCATTTTTATTCATTCTTTGGTCTTTGGTCTTTTGTCTCTCTCTCTAAGTGTCTCATTCTCATTGTATTTGTCACACACACACACACACCGACACACACACACACACACTCGGTGAATGCAGGGAGTTTAGCTAATGACTCTTTGTAAGACTGTAACTGTGTGTGTGTGTGTGTATGTGTGTGTGTATCTGGAGGCGTCTGACACGGGCAGATTCCCCGATTCCTTTGTTCTCCTACCCGCTCGCTACTGCTTGGTGTCCTGCCCTCTCCCGGCCAATTCCACTGGTTCCCGCCCCGAACCGAATGGGAAAATAACGAGAGATCCCAGTCGATAATTACTGATACATTCGCCAAACCAAAATATACATAATCTGTGGAATTATCTGCCCCAGAAAGCAGTGGAGGCCAATTCACCAGGGAGTTGGATTTAGGTCTTAGGGCTAACGGAATCAAGGGGGTATGGGGAGACAGCAGAATTGTGGATGATCATATTGGATGGCGGTGCGGGCTCGAAGGGCCGAATGGCCTCTACTCCTGCACCTATTGTCTACTGTCTATGTTTCTCTGTGTGATCTTTTTAAAAAATCTATGCCACACCAAGTGAATGAGCCTCGATCAGTCATTTCAAGGTCTTGTCTCCACTTGCATTCCACAATACCGCCTGTCTCCTCCCCTCACAACCCCTCCCCACCCCACCCCTCCCCCTCTCCTTTTCCCCTTCCCCTCTTCTCGTCTGTTTCAAGTCATTTTTATTCATTCTTTTGTCTCTCTCTACAAGTGTCTCATTCTCATTGTCTTTGTCACACACACACACACACACACACACACACACACGCACACACACAGACACACAGATATACACACACACACACACAGACATACACACACACACACACACACACACACACACACACACACACACACACACACACACACACACACACACACACACACACAGACATACACACACACACACACACAGACACACACACACACACACACACACACACACACACACACACACACACACACACACACACACACACACACACAGCTGGAGAATCGAAGGTTACACAAATAAAGCTGGAGAAACTCAGCGGGTGCCTGGTGCAGCAGCATCTATGGAGCGAAGGAATGGAAATTCTCAAATGGAACCAGTTTTAAAACTAACTCTGAAACATTGCCAGCTAATACGGGAGGGGTTTTAACCCCTCCCCCACCCCCCACACCCCACAACCCCACACCCCCACCCCCACCCCACTAACATCACCAGTATTTTCCACCCGTCTCCCGATCACAACAGATTCCAACTGACACGGCGTTGGAGTCGGGGAGAATTGCCATTCACGGGACTAAAAATCACGGCACGTCTCATTGAAACATATATGAGATTGTTAAGGGTTTGGACACGCTGGAGGCAGCAAACATGTTCCCGATGTTGGGGGAGTCCAGAACCAGGGGCCACACACACACACACACAGTTTAAGAATAAGGGGTAAGCCATTTAGAACGGAGGCGAGGAAACACTTTTTCTCACAGAGAGTGGTGAGTCTGTGGAATTCTCTGCCTCACAGAGGGCGGTGGAGGCAGGTTCTCTGGATGCTTTCAAGAGAGAGCTAGATAGGGCTCTTAAAGATAGCGGAGTCATGGGATGTGGGGAGAAACATAGAAACATAGAAACATAGAAAATAGGTGCAGGAGTAGAGGCCATTCGGCCTTTCGAGCCTGCACCGCCATTCAATATGATCATGGCTGATCATCCAACTCAGTATCCTGTACCTGCCTTCTCTCCATACACCCTGATCCCCTTAGCCCCAAGGGCCACATCTAACTCCCTCTTAAATATAGCCAATGAACTGGCCTCAACGAGAAGGCTGGAACGGGGTACTGATTGGGGATATCCCCTGATTCCGTTAACCCTGAGAGCTAAAAAAGATGTTCCCCCACACCCCTCTCCCCCCCACCCCTCTCCCCCCCACACACCCCACCCCTCTCCCCCACCCACCCCGCTGTGAGAGGGGGAGACCCGAAGATGTATTTGCTGCTGAAACACGTGTGAACTGGAAATGAGAATACGTTCCTAAACGGTGCGGATCTAAGGGAAACGCTCGCCAATGCCCGCCTGGTCCCTCCATTGACGTCAGGACATCATTAGCTTTGCCTAGAAACAGCGCTTCTAAAATAGCAACAGAATAAATCAGCGGGATGAGGGTGGGAGGGGAAGGGGTGGAGGTTGAGGGGGTGGGCGAAGCGGAGAAGGCTGGAGATAATCGCCAAGGGGAATGTCCAGAGAGCCTTGGTGGACGGGAGGGTGATAGCACCGGCGAGCTGGGCCGAATGTCTCTGGCCTGGGTCGGGGTGGGGTGGAGGTGGGTCTGGGGGGGGGGGAGCTTACAGTCTCCGGGATGAGAGAAAAATCGAATCAGACGCCCAGAACAATGGAACGAGTAGTAACATCATCAAATGGAGAGTGATTCACATTGGAATTAGAACAGTGTAGAGGCGATGAGGTGAGAGGAGATCCTATAGAAACATCTACACAAATCTTAAAGGATTGGACAGGCTAGATGCAGGAAAATCATCCCCCACGTTGGGGGAATCCAGAACCAGGGGTCACACACACAGTTTAACAATAAGGGGTCGGCCAGTTAGGACTGAGATGAGGAAAAACATTTTTCACCCAGAGAGTTGTGAAGATAGGGAGAGAGGAGGGGGGAGAGGGGGAGAGAGGAGGGGGAGAGGTAGGGAGGGAGTGAGGTAGGGAGGGGGGGAGGGGAGAGGGGGTGGGGGGAAGGAGGGAGGAAAAGGGGAGAGGGGGAGAGAAAGTGGGGGAGGGGGGGAGAGAGGGGGGGAGAGAGAGAGAGAGAGAGAGACAGGGGGAGAGAGAGGGGGAGAGAGAGGGGGAGAGGGAGGGAGAGAGGGGGAGAGGGGGAGAGGGGAGAGGGGGAGAGGGGGGGAGAGGGGGAGAGAGGAGGGAGAGAGAGAGAGAGGGGAGAGAGAGGAGAGAGAGGGAGAGAGGGAGAGAGGGGGGAGAGGGGGAGAGGGGGGGGGGGGAGAGGGGGAGAGGGGGGGAGAAGAGAGGGGGGGAGAGGAGGGGGGAGAGGAGGGGGGGGAGAGGGGGGAGAGAGGAGCGGGGGGAGAGAGAGGAAGGGAGAAGAGAGGGGGAGAGAGAGAGGGGGGGAAGAGAGAGAGAGGGGGGAAGAGGTGGATGTTTATGTTAAAAATCTATTGTGTTTTTGTGTGTGCCCTTTATCATTGTATCGCTGCTGACGTATCATTTCACTTGCACTTTTTGTGCAATGTGACAAATAAACCGTTGTATTGTATTGTAGAGAGTGGGGGGAGAGAGGGAGGGGGAGGGGGGGAGAGAGGGGGGGAGAGAGAGGGGGGGGAGAGGGAGGGGGGAGAGGGGGGGGGAGGGGGGGAGAGGGGAAGGGAGAGGAGGGGGGGACAGAGGGGGGGGAGGGAAGGGAGAGAGGGGGAGAGAGAGAGGGGGAGTGAGTGGGGGGTAGAGAGGGGGAGAGAGGGGGGGGAGAGGAGGGGGGAGAGGAGGAGGGGGAGAGGAGGGGGGAGAGAGGGGGGAGAGAGGAGGGGGGGGGAGAGGAGGGGGGAGAGAGGAGGGGGGGGGAGAGAGGAGGGGGGAGAAGAGAGGGGAGAAGAGAGGGGGAGAAGAAGAGAGGGGGGAGAAGAGAGGGGGAGAGAGGAGGGGGGAGAGGCGGGGGGGAGGAGGAGGGGAGAGAGACGGGGAGAGAGAGAGGGGGAGAGAGAGGGGGGGAGAGAGGGGGGGGAGAAGAGAGGGGGAGATAATGTTGTTTTGCTGATGTCCTGCCCAGAGTAACTAACCTCATGTCCTCCCTGCCTCAGTCTACAACACCTTGTGTACACACCTATCCTACATTCACAGCTGTGCAGTTGCTTTGTGCCCTTACAGCTCACTCCCAGATCTGTTGGGCAGATATATTACACCCTGTCCTTCCACCAAAGTCAAACACAGAGGAGCAAGGCCACCCTTGTGATGTAAATCCTCAGTCAATGGTTTATTTAATATTTACAGGCACGATTTGCCCTGAGGTTCAGAATTCAGGTCCTGAATTCATCATTCGAGAGTGGTTGTTTTTGGAAAAGTTCCCCAACATGTTGTGTTGCAGCGGGTAGAGCTGCTGCCTCACAGCGCCAGAGACCCGGGTTCGATCCCGACTACGGGTGCTGTCTGTACGGAGTTTGCACGTTCTCCCCGTGACCTGCGCGCGTTTGCTCCGGGTGCTCCGGTTTCCTCCCACACTCCAAAGACGTGCAGGTTTGTAGGCTGGACGCTGGTGAGCTCAACATCTGTAGTTGGAAAGTTACTAGAGAGTATTCTGAGGAAGGGTTTCGGCCCGAAACGTCGCCTATTTCATTCGCTCCATAGATGCTGCTGCACCCGCTGAGTTTCTCCAGCACTTTTGTCTACCTTCTG
>NC_073413.1:11688964-11723964 GCF_028641065.1 Leucoraja erinaceus
TAGCCTGTCCAACCCCTTAAAAATTTTGTAAGTTTCTATAAGATCCCCTCTCAGTCTCCTAAATTCTAGAGAGTATAAACCAAGTCTATCCAGTCTTTCTTCATAAGACAGTCCTGACATCCCAGGAATCAGTCTGGTGAACCTTCTCTACACTCCCTCTATGGCAATAATGTCTTTCCTCAGATTTGGAGACCAAAACTGTACGCAATACTCCAGGTGTGGTCTCACCAAGACCCTGTACAACTGCAGTAGAACCTCCCTGCTCATGTACTTGATGTACTTGCTCCATGGGCTCTGCGCGCTCTCTGGTGGCAATAACACGCACTGCAGCAGAATGCAAGCAAGTGTACAAACACACATCCACACGCACATACACGCACATGCACACCCCTCCCCAGGATCAGGCGTGTACACACAATGAGCACGCACACGCAAGTGTGTGCACAGATGCTACACGTGGTAGGAAACCGGAGGAAATCCCCCACACAGTCACGGGGAGAACGTAGAACAATGTCACGGTTATATCTGGGACATTGAGTGTGACTGCTTAGTTTAGTTTAGAGATACTTTCATTTAGTTTAGAGATACACTTTCATTTCACTGCACATCTCGTATGTGTAAGTGACAAATAAACTTGACTTGACTTGAGATACAGCATGATAACAGGCCATTCGGCCCATCGACCATTGATCACACATACACCACTTCTATCCCCCCCACACACACACACTAGGGACAATTTACACAAGCCAATTAACCTAGAAACCTGTTTAAGAAGGAACTGCAGATGCTGGAAAATCGAAGGTAGACAAAAATGCTAGAGAAACTCAGCGGGTGCAGCAGCGTCTATGGAGCGAAGGAAATAGGCAACGTTTCGGGCCGAAACCCTTCTTCAGACAGCCCCAGGCAACAGTTTAATTGCTGGCTGTTTAAGAAAGGACTGGAAAAATATGCTGGAAGAATCGAAGGTGGACAAAAAATGCTGGAGAAACTCAGCGGGTGCAGCAGCATCTATGGAGTGAAGGAAATAGGCAGCGTTTCGGGCCGAAACCCTTCTCCAGATCTAGATACCTGCATGTTTCGTGTGTTTGGTTTAATCTCATTTAGTTTAGACCAGTTTATAGACAATAGACAATAGGTGCATGAGTAGAGGCCATTCGGCCCTTCAAGCCTGCACCGCCATTCAATATGATCATGGCTGATCATCCAACTCAGTATCCCATACCTGCCTTCTCTCCATACCCCCTGATCCCCTTAGCCACAAGGGCCACATCTAACTCCCTCTTAAATATAGCCAATGAACTGTGTGGCCTCAACTACCCTCTGTGGCAGAGAATTCCACAGATTCACCACTCTCTGTGTGAAAAATGTTTTTCTCATCTTGGTCCAAAAAGACTTCCCCCTTATCCTTAAAGGACAGGTTTGGAGGGATATGGACCAAACGCAGGCAGGTGGGACAAGTGTAGCTGGGACTACATAGCTCCATAGATGCTGCTGCACCCGCTGAGTTTCTCCAGCATTTGTGTACCTTGTAGCTGGGACATGTTGGCCGGTGTGGGCAGGTTTAAGGATAAGGGGGAAATCCTTTAGGACCGAGATGAGAAAAACATTTTTCACACAGAGAGTGGTGAATCTGTGGAATTCTCTGCCACAGAAGGTAGTTGAGGCCACACAGTTCATTGGCTATATTTAAGAGGGAGTTAGATGTGGCCCTTGTGGCTAAAGGGATCAGGGGGTATGGAGAGAAGGCAGGGATGGGATACTGAGTTGGATGATCAGCCATGATCATATTGAATGGCGGTGCAGGCTCGAAGGGCCGAATGGCCTCTACTCCTGCACCTATTGTCTATGTTTCCAGTTCTCTGGAGGCTTTCAAGAGAGAGCTAGATAGGGCTCTTAAAGATAGCAGAGTCAGGGGATATGGGGGAGAAGGCAGGAACGGGGTACTGATTGTGGATGATCAGCCGTGATCACATTGAATGGCGAATGGTGCAGGCTCGAAGGGCCGAATGGCCTCTACTCCTGCACCTATTGTCTATGTTTCGATGTTTTCCGGAAGACCAAACTCGTTTGTTCAAGGCTGGCCTCACTGGCGACTCTGTGAGATGGAAGTGACTCTGAATTGGCAGGAGAGGGCAGCAGATACCAAGGAAACAAAGACAACTTCAATTTGCCATCTCCAATCTCTCCTTCACTACAATAGACAACAGGTGCAGGAGTAGAGGCCATTCGGCCCTTCGAGCCAGCACCGCCATTCAATGTGATCATGGCTGATCATCCCCAATCAGTACCCCGTTCCTGCCTTCTCCGTTATTTTTAAGAGCCCTATCTAGCTCTCTCCTGAAAGCATCCAGGGAGAGCTAGATAAGGCTCTTAAAAACACCCTGCTACACATCCAACAAACCCCAGCACCACGACACAGTGGCGCAGCAGGTGGAGCTGCTGCCTCACAGCGCCAGAGACACAGATTCAATGACTATGCGGAGTTTAGAGTCATAGAGTGTGGAAACAGGCCCTTCAGCCCAACTTGCCCACACCGACCAACAATGTCCCAGCTACACCTCCAAACCTGTCCTATCCATGTACCTGTCGAAATGTTTATGAAACGTTGGGATAGTCCCAGCCTCAACTACCTCCTCTGGCAGCTTGTTCCATACACCCACCACCCTTTGTGTGAAAAAGTTACCCCTCAGATTCCTATTAAATCTTTTCCCCTTCACCTTAAACCTATGTCCTCTGGTCCTCGATTCCCCGACTCTGGGCAAGAGATTCTGTGCATCTTCCCCGATCTATTCCTCTCATGATTTTATACGTTTGTACGATCTCCCCGTGGCCTGTGTGGGTTTTCTCCGGGTGCTCCGGTTTCCTCCCACACTCCAAAGACGTACAGGTTCATTGCCTTGGTGTAGCGTGTGTGCAGGATAGTGTTAGTGTATGGGTCGGCACAGACTCATGGGCCGAAGGGCCTGTTTCTGCGCTGTATCTCTAAGGAGGTGGGCAGCAGGGAGATGTTGGCGACATCTCAGGTAACGCAAACTGCTCCCCAAGGCAGGATATATCGAAGGCAGAGATAGATAGAGTCTTGATTAGTGTGGGTGTCAGGGGTTATGGGGAGAAGGCAGGAGAATGGGGTTAGATATAGATATGCCATTTATTGTCACCATACATGTACAGTGAAAATGAAAGCTGCTCGTACTCAGTGCATACATACAATTTAGCACAAAAAACAAGAAACAGAAAAAAAAAAAAAAAACAGAAGGGAGGGAGGTGGGGGGGGGGGGGAATAGGTGCACAAATTCTGCGGCGCTACATACATATATACATATATACAGATGGAAGTCCGTGTTGGGCGGTGTAGTCAGTGCATGTGAGAATTTGAATTTATAGTAGATATAATTCTCGGAAAGCAACTATTCCTGAGTCTGTTTGTCCTGGATTTGATGCACCTATAGCGCCTTCCAGAGGGCAGCAGGTCGAACAGTCCAAACGCAGGATGGGAGCTGTCTTTGATGATCTTCTTTGCCCTGCTAAGGCAGCGGGAGGTGTAGATGTCCATCAGGGAGGGGAGAGGGCAGCCAATGATCCTCTGCGCTGTCCTGGTTACCCTCTGAAGCCTCTCCCTGTCTGCCATGGTGCAGCTGTCATACCATGCTGTAATGCAGTATGTCAGCAGGCTCTCGATGGACGAGCGGTAGAAGGTCAGCAGCAGGTTAGAGTCCAGGTTGTGCTTCCTGAGGACCCTCAGGAAGTGCAGCCGCTGCTGAGCCTTCTTGATGACCGCTGTCGTGTTGTCCGTCCAGGAGATGTCAGCAGCGATATGGACACCGAGTTAGGAGGGAGAGATAGATCAGCTATGATTGAATGGCGGTGTAGACTTGATGGGCCGAATGGCCTGATTCTGCTCACCTCACATGAACATGACGAAGACACTCAGGTGTGTATTGGGCGGGAGGTGACACCAGGTGAATAATTAGTGAATGTGCTGGGATTGGGAACATGTAACACGCTAAGGGCTGATCACGTATGTGTGTGTGTGGATCCCGTGACGGGCCGCCTGCTCTGTGCAGCATCCCCCTCTCCCCCTCTCCCCCTCTACCCCTCTCCCATGTTAATTGAAGCAATGAAGCTGTCTGCTCAGCTGGAACCTTCATTAATTGCTCTTGCCAGAGAGAGAGGGAGGGGGGGGAGGGAGAGAGAGGGGGAGGGGGAGAGAGAGAGAGAGAGGGGGAGAGAGAGGGGGGAGGAGAGAGAGAGGAGAGAGGGGGGGAGAGAGAGAGGGGGGGAGAGAGAGGGAGAGGGAGAGAGAGGGGGGGAGGGGAGAGAGAGGGGGGGGAGAGAGAGAGGGGGGGAGAGAGAGGGGGAGAGAGAGAGGGGAGAGAGAGAGGGGAGGGGGAGAGGAGAGAGGGGGGGGGAGAGAAGGGGAGAGGGGGGGAGAGAGAGGGGGGGAGAGAGAGAGAGGATGGGAGAGAGAGAGGAGGGAGAGAGAGAGGGGGAGAGAGAGAGGGGGGGGAGAGAGAGAGAGGAGAGGGGGGGAGAGGGAGAGAGGGAGAGGGAGTGGGAGAGAGGGAGAGAGAGGGAGGGAGGGGGGGAGAGGGAGGGGGAGAGAGGGGGGGGGGAGGAGGGGGGGGGGAGAGAGGGGGGGGGGAGAGGGGGAGGGGGGGGGGAGAGGGGGGGGGGGGGGGGAGAGGGGGGGGGGGAGAGAGAGGGGGGAGAGGGTGAGGGAGGGAGAGAGAGGGGGAGGGAGAGGGGAGAGAGAGGGGGAGGAGAGAGAGGGGGGAGAGGGAGAGAAGAGAGAGGGGGAGAGGGAGATTCTGTAGAAGCAGAGAGAGTGAGAGAGGGGAAGGGGTTAAGAGACAAAGAGAGGTGAGAGATGGGAGGGAATTGAGGAAGGGACCAGAGGAAAGATGAGAGGGAGAACAGAGAATGATCAGAAAAATGAAGAGGGAGAGAAAGAGAGGTTTAGTCTAGTCTAGTTCAGAGATGCAGCGTGGAAACAGGCCCTTCAGCCCATCGAGTCTATGCCGATCAGCGATCCCCACACATTAAAACAATTTGCAATTATACGAAGCTAATTAACCTTCAAACCTGTACGTTTTTGTGTGGGAGGAAACCTGAGATCCCGGAGAAAACCCACGCAGGTCACGGGGAGAACGTGCAAACTCCGTACAGACAGCACCTGTAGTCAGGATCGAACCCGGGACTCTACCGTGTTTTTTAAGCACCCTCCGTGTGTGGAAAAAGTTGCCCCTTGGCTCCCTCAACAAGCCAATCCCTCGGTACAACTTTGACCAGGTGAGTGAGACTCTGCAGGCTGGCGTGAATCCTAATTAGAGTCTGATTAGATCGGCCTTGATATGATATAAAAAACCCAGGGTTAATGAGAGCAGCGGTGATGGGAAGGAGTAAACAGTTATAATTAATATCAACATCTAATGTTCTTCTGACCTTCTCCTGAGCAATTAACACAGCGCAGTTTGCCTCTGATTATCAGCTGCTGTCATCTATTATTTATCAGGCGGATGGCCCCACTGTTTAGTAATATAACGCTTCACTGAATGTCGGGATCACACTTACCATCTTTGAACCTGACTGCAGGGAACTTTCAGTGAGAAAGGTCTTTTGATGGTTGTGTGTGTGTAGGTGTGTGTGTGTGTAGGTGGTAGGTGTGTAGGTGTGTGTGGTGTGTGTGTGTGCAGGTGTGTGTGTGTAGGTGTGTGTGTGTAGGTGTGTGTGTGCAGGTGTGTGTATAGGTGTGTGTATAGGTGTGTGTAGGTGAGTGTGTGTGTGTGTGTGTGGTGGTGTGTGTCTGCGTGTCTGTGTGTAGGTGTGTGTATAGGTGTGTGTGTGGTGGTGTGTGTGTGTGTGTGTGTGTGTGTGTGTGTGTGTGTGTGTGTGTGTGTGTGTGTGTGTGTGTGTGTGTGTGTGTGTGTGTGTGTGTGTGTGTGTGTGTGTGTGTGTGTGTGTGTGTGTGTGTGTGTGTGTGTGTGTGTGTGTGTGTGTGTGTGTGTGTGTGTGTGTGTGTGTGTCTGTGTGTGTGTGTGTCTGTGTGTGTGTGTGTGTGTGTGTGTGTGTGTGTGTGTGGTGTGTGTGTGTGTGTGTGTGTGTGTGTGTGTGTGTGTGTGTGTGTGTGTGTGTGTGTGTATAGGTGTGTGTGTGTGCAGTGTGTGTGTGTAGGTGTGTGTGTGTATAGGTGTGTGTGTGTGGTGGTGTGTGTGCAGGTGTGTGTGTGTGTGTGTCTGTCGGGAAACTGTGTGAAGGTTCTTCCCATCAGAACTGCCCCCTCCATCGACTCCTTTAAGTCGAGACTTAAAACTCATCTTTTTACACTCAAGCCGTTCTTGCCGTCCTCTGAATGAGGGCTATATGTATGTGTTCATGTATGTAGGTAATCTATGAACCACTGTTGTACAACGTTAAGGATAAGGGGGAAATCTTTTAGGACCGAGATGAGAAAAACATTTTTCACACAGAGAGTGGTGAATCTGTGGAATTCTCTGCCACAGAAAGTAGTTGAGGCCACACAGTTCATTGGCTATATTTAAGAAGGAGTTAGATGTGGCCCTTGTGGCTAAAGTAGGCCATTCGGCCCCTCGAGCCAGCACCGCCATTCAATATGATCATGGCTGATCATCCAACAGTATCCTGTACCTGCCTTCTCTCCATAACCCCTGATCCCTTTAGTCACAAGGGCCACATCTAACTCCCTCTTAAATATAGCCAATGAACTGTGTGGCCTCAACTGCCTTCTGTGGCAGAGAATTCCACAGATTCACCACTCTCTGTGTGAAAAATGTTTTTCTCATCTCGATCCTAAAAGATTTCCCCCTTATCCTTAAACTGTGTGTGTGGCCCCTTGTTCTGGACTTCCCCAACATCGGGAACAATCTTCCTGCGTCTAGCCTGTCCAACCCCTTAAGAATTTTGTAAGTTTCTACAAGATCCCCCCTCAATCTTCTAAATTCTAGCGAGTACAAGCCGAGTCTATCCAGTCTTTCTTCATATGAAAGTCCTGACATCCCAGGAATCAGTCTGGTGAACCTTCTCTGTACTCCCTCTATGTCAAGAATGTCTTTCCTCAGATTAGGAGACCAAAACTGTACGCAATACTCCAGGTGTGGTCTCACCAAGGCCCTGTACAACTGCAGTAGAACCTCCCTGCTCCTATGCGCAAATCATCTTCTTCCCAAAAGAATGTCCTTTAATTCTGAGGCTGTGCCCTCTGGTCCTAGACTCTCCCACTAGTGGAAACATCCTCTCCACATCTACTCCCGCCAGGCCTTTCACTATTCTGTAAGTTTCAATGAGGTGTCTCCCCTCATCCTTCTAAACTCCAGCGAGTACAAGCCCAGTGCCTTTGCATTCTCGGGGACTGGGTTTGCTTGTAATATTGCTGCCAAACCTCTAGATGGTTGTCTTGTTCCTACTTTGGGACCAAATACTGCGCAGATCTTTGTTTAAGAGGGAACTGCAGATGCTGGAGAATCGAAGGTTACACAAAAAAGCTGGAGAAACTCAGCGGGTGCAGCAGCATCTATGGAGCGAAGGCCACTGTGCAGATCTTGTAGTACAAATGTATAGATATGGGTTTATTATCGTCACCTGTACTGAGATACAGTGAAAGACTTAAGGCCATCATTGGCCTAATTCTACTCCTCTGACCTATTAGCGTCCAAACACCAGCAGCAGAGGCTAACAGGATTTACAAAGCTGGGTGATGTGAAGGGGGCAGGACCTCACCAACAGATCAAGCGTTATCATTGAGATCCTGTGCCGGTGGGGGCTAGCAGCTGTGGGGATGGGCGGAGTGGCTTGGGACGCGGTTCCACCCCTGCTGTGCTCAGCGGGCGATATCCTGTTCCACATTCACGTCTCATTAGGCAACGGCACCAACATCATCGCAGTTTATTTGTCCGGCCAAACTTTGCTTCACCGATCACTTGGCCTCTAGAGTCAAGAGAGTCAAGAGTCAATTTAATTGTCATTTGGACCCCTGGAGGTCCAAACGAAATGCCGTTTCTGCAGCCATACATTACACACAAATAGACCCCAGACACAACATAATTACATTTAACATAAACATCCATCACATAGCTGTGATGGAAGGCCAAATAAACTTCTCTCTCCACTTCTCTCTACTTCCTTAGAAGGCGCGGGACGTTCGACAATGTCCCCGACAACTTCTACAGATGCACCACAGCCCGGTTTGGGAACAACCTCGTCCAAGACATGCAGGAAATCGCAGAGTATTGTAGACGCAGCCCAGACCATCGCACACACACAAACCAACCTCCCTTCCATTGACTCCATCTACACCTCACGCTGCCTCGGCAAGGCCAGCAGCATCACCAAGGACCAGTCTCACCCCGGCCACTCCCTCTTCACCCCTCTCCCATCGGGCAAGATGTACAGAAGTGTGAAAACGCAAACACACGCACACCTCCAGATTCAGGGACAGTTTCTTCCCGGCTGTTATCAGGCAACTGAACCATCCCACCACAACCAGAGAGCGGTCCTGAGCTACTATCTACCTCATTGACCACTCTACTGCTGCCCCACTTGGTGTTTGTAGCGTGATGGTTGCAGAGAAGAAACTCTTCTCCATGTAGCGTAGTTTAGTTTAGAGATACAGCGCAGAAACAGGCCATTCGGCCCACCGAGTCTGTACCGGCCAGCGATCCCCGCACATTAACACTATCCTACACACACACGAGGGACAATTTACACTTATACCGAGCCGATTAACTTGCAAACGGGGTGGGAGAATGCAAACTTCACCTGGTCCACCCCGTTTTGACGAATGCAATCAACCTGGCATGTACAATCATATAGAACAAGTTGTCCGACAACTTTAGGCGGTGCACGCCATATATAGAAACATAGAAAAACATAGAAATTAGGTGCAGGAGTAGAGGCCATTCGGCCCTTCGAGCCTGCACCGCCATTCAATATGATCATGGCTGATCATCCAACTCAGTATCCCGTACCTGCCTTCTCTCCATACCCCCTGATCCCCTTAGCCACAAGGGCCACATCTAACTCCCTCTTAAATATAGCCAATGAACTGGCCTCAACTACCCTCTGTGGCAGAGAGTTCCAGAGATTCACCACTCTCTGTGTGAAAAAATTGGAAGATATGAGAAGAAGAACTTACAAACCTGTACGTATTTAGAGTGTTGGTGAAAACCAGCGCACCCGGAGAAAACCCACACAGGTCCCGGGGAGAAGATACAAACTCTGTATAGACAGGACCCGTAGTCAGGATCGAACCTGGGACTCTGGCGCTGTGAGGCAGCAGCTCTACCCGCTGCACCTCAAATGTCATTTAAATGCTGTTGATGAAGCAATGTGATCGTGGACCATAGTTTAGTGTAGAGATACAGCGCAGAAACAGGCCATTCGGCCCAACGAGTCTGTACTGGCCCAGCGATCCCCGCTCATTTAAATGCTGTTGATGAAGGAATTTCATCGTGGGCCGTATTTCAACACCTGGATATTAAACCCAATCGTCATTTTAGGAGCCACTACTCTCCGAGGGTCAAGAACCACATAGACGCACACGGAACAGAAACAGGCCATTCGGCCCTACTCATCCATTCCCACCAAAATTCTCCATCAAAGTTAGTCCCATGTTCCCGTCTTTAAAAAGGATTGATTTTGTTTACCGAGTGTATTACTGAGAAACCAATCGCTCAGGGTGTCAGTCACAGTGGGGCAGCGGGTAGAGCTGCTGCCTCCCAGCGCCAGAGACCCGGGTTCGATCCTGACCTCAGGTGCTGTCTGCACGGAGTTTGCACGTTCTCCCCGCGACCTGCGTGGGTTTTCTCCAAGATCTTCAGTTCCCCCCCCAACACTCCAAAGACGTGGAGGTTTGTAGGTCAATTGACTTGGTGTAAATGTAAAAATTGTCCCTAGTGTGTGTGTGTGTGTGTAGGATAGTGTGTGTGTGTGTGTGTGTAGGATAGTGTGTGTGTGTGTGTGTGTGTGTGTGTAGGATAGTGTGTGTGTGTGTGTGTGTGTGTGTGTGTAGGATAGTGTTAGTGTGTGTGTGTGTGTGTGTGTGTGTGAGTGTGTGTGTGTAGGATAGTGTTAGTATGTGTGTGTGTATGTGAGTGTGTGTAGGATAGTGTTAGTGTGCGGGGATCGCTGGTCGGCACGGACTCGGTGGGCCGAAGGGCCTGTTTGAGCTCTGGACAAGGGGTCACAGCTTACGGATAAGGGGGAAATCCTTTAAAACCGAGATGAGAAGAACTTTTTTCACACAGAGAGTGGTGAATCTCTGGAACTCTCTGCCACAGAGGGTAGTTGAGGCCAGTTCATTGGCTATATTTAAGAGGGAGTTAGATGTGGCCCTTGTGGCTAAGGGGATCAGGGGGTATGGAGAGAAGGCAGGTACGGGCTACTGAGTTGGATGATCAGCCATGATCATATTGAATGGCGGTGCAGGCTCGAAGGGCCGAATGGCCTACTCCTGCACCTAATTTCTATGTTTCTATGTTACTATGTATCTCCAAACTAATGGCTTGCCCAGAATGAATAGTGAGTTAAGACTCAGCATGGAGACAGGGAACTTATTTCACCACCACTGGGTTCTCGAACCAGCACAAGGTTGAGTTAAAATTAGACCTCACCTTCCTCGTCACTATTCACTTGAGCGTTCAACACAGAGATCGGATACACACTTAAATTACAGTTGTGACTACAGAAATCTAGAGCTGTCAATTTGTAATGCATGACAGGGTATGTATTATAATCCTCAATGCATTTCGTTGTCAATGCATTTCGTTGTCTCTGTACTGTACACTGACAATGACAATTAAAATTGAATCTGAATCTGAATCTGAAAGTTCACCTTACTTTGGCATTAATTGCAATCATAAAAGCTCTCAGGAGATTTAGGAGATTGAGGGGGGATCTTATAGAAACTTACAAAATTCTTAAGGGGTTGGACAGGCTAGATGCAGGAAGATTGTTCCCGATGTTAGGGAAGTCCAGGACAAGGGGTCACAGCTTAAGGATAAGGGGGAAATCCTTTAAAACTGAGATGAGAAGAACTTTTTTCACACAGAGAGTGGTGAATCTCTGGAACTCTCTGCCACAGAGGGTAGTTGAGGCCACACAGTTCATTGGGTATATTTAAGAGGGAGTTAGATGTGGCCCTTGTGGCTAAGGGGATCGGGGGTATGGAGAGAAGGCAGGTACGGGATACTGAGTTGGATGATCAGCCATGATCATATTGAATGGCGGTGCAGGCTCGAAGGACCGAATGGCCTCTACTCCTGCACCTAATTTCTATGTTTCTATGTTTAATAAAGCAATGCCATTCACTGCACCGCTGTGTCCAATTGCATATGCTGTATTGTGGGAAAGGGGATTACACTGTCTGTCACCTGTAGCTCCCCTAGGATGTCTTAGTCCAAGTTCCTCAACACGACAATGCCAATTTTCTCCTGTCAATTGCAACCACCTGTGAAAAAAACGCATCTGGAAATAGAAACATAGAAACATAGAAATTAGGTGCAGGAGTAGGCCATTCGGCCCTTCGAGCCTGCACCGCCATTCAATATGATCATGGCTGATCATCCAACTCAGTATCCCGTACCTGCCTTCTCTCCATACCCTCTGATCCCTTTAGCCACAAGGGCCACATCTAACTCCCTCTTAAATATAGCCAATGAACTGTGTGGCCTCAACTACCTTCTGCGGCAGAGAGTTCCACAGATTCACCACTCTCTGTGTAAAAAATGTTTTTCTCATCTCGGTTTTAAAGTATTTCCCCCTTATCCTTAAGCTGAGTCCCCTCTCCTGGACTTCCCCAACATCGGGAACAATCTTCCTGCATCTAGCCTGTCCAATCCCTTAAGAATTTTGTAAGTTTCTATAAGATCCCCCCTCAATCTTCTAAATTCTAGAGAGTATAAACCAAGTCTATCCAGTCTTTCTTCATAAGTATCAGCAAGTCCCCTGATCTTAGTCCGAGTTCCTCAACAGGACAATGACAATTTTCTCCTACCAATTGCAACCACCTGTGAAAAAAAACCCATCTGGAAATGCACTGATGGAGTAAGAATCAGTCACGAATTTACCACACAACTGTGGTTGGTGCAGTGGTAGAGTTGCTGCCTCACAGCGCCAGAGACCCGGGTACGATCCTGCCCACGGGCGCTCTCTGTACGGAGTTTGCACGTTCTCCCCGTGACCTGCGTGGGTTTTCTCCGGGCGCTCCGGTTTCCTCCCACACTCCAAAGGCGCTCACCCCAATACGATAATTGGCTTCGGGAAAAATAGTAAATCATCCCTCATATGGCCCCGGGATGGTGGGACTGTCATATGCTGAGAGAATGTGGAGCGGCTGGGCTTGTACACTCTGTGGTGTTTAGAAGGATGAGAGGGAATTTTATTGAAGCATATAAGATTATTAAGGGTTTGGACACGCTAGAGGCAGGAAACATGTTCCCGATGTTGGGGGAGTCCAGAACCAGGGGCACACACACACACAGTTTAAGAATAAGGGGTAAGCCATTTAGAACGGAGATGAGGAAACACTTTTTCTCACAGAGAGTTGTGAGTCTGTGGAATTCTCTGCCTCACAGAGGGCAGTGGAGGCCGGTTCTCTGGAGAGAATTCTTTCAAGAGAGAGCTAGATAGGGCTCTTAAAGATAGCGAGAGAGAGTCAGGGGAGGGGAGAAGGCAGGAACGGGGTACTGATTGGGGATGATCAGCCATGATCACATTGAATGGCGGTGCTGGCTCGAAGGGCCGAATGGCCTCTACTCCTGCACCTGTTGTCTATTGTCTATTGTCTAAGGTAACGAGATCGCTATTCGGCGCGGACTCGGTGGGCCACGGGGCCAGTTCCCGCTCTGTATCTCCAAACTCTAAAGAGACCAAAAAGTATATGCATTGGAAACATTCCTACATAGAAATGTCAAGCTCATTTTAAATCTGCGTCTCATGAATTATTTGCCTTGTCAGGTCTGTGATTGGAAGCATTGATGTCCTGAAGGCCACAAAGCAATAAGTGCTTGCTCAATTAATAATTAATTTTGAGAGATCAATACATTTTTCAAAACAAGAATATTAGGAATGTAGAAAGAAGAGAGATGGCTGAGAGAACGGTGACGGCTCGATGGTCCGAATGTCCTCCTCCTGATAACATGCTTCTGCTTATCAGACCACTGAATGGTCCTTAAAGAAGATGGGGTGTAGTCATGATTTAGTTTAGTTTAGTTTTGAGATACAGCACAGAAACAGGCCCTTCGGCCCACCGGGTCCATGCTAGCCAGTGATCCCCTGATCCTTAAACTGTGTGTGTGGCCCCCTGTTCTGGACTTCCCCAACATCGGGAACAATCTTCCTGCATCTAGCCTGTCCAACCCCTTAAGAATTTTGTAAGTTTCTATAAGATCCCCTCTCAATCTTCTAAATTCTAGCGAGTACAAGCCGAGTCCATCCAGCTTTCATAGAAACATAGAAACATAGAAATTAGGTGCAGGAGTAGGCCATTCGGCCCTTCGAGCCTGCACCGCCATTCAATATGATCATGGCTGATCATCCAACTCAGTATCCCGTACCTGCCTTCTCTCCATACCCCCTGATCCCCTTGGCCGCAGGGGCCACATCTAACTCCCTCTTAAATATAGCCAATGAACTGGCCTCAACTACTCTCTGTGGCAGAGAGTTCCAGAGATTCACCACTCTCTGTGTGAAAAAAGTTCTCCTCATCTCGGTTCTAAAGGATTCCCCCTTATCCTTAAGCTGTGACCCCTTGTCCTGGACTTCCCCAACATCGGGAACAATCTTCCTGCATCTAGCCTGTCCAACCCCTTAAGAATTTTGTAGGTTTCTATAAGATTCCCTCTCAATCTCCTAAATTCTAGAGAGTATAAACCAAGTCTATCCAGTCTTTCTTCATAAGACAGTCCTGACATCCCAGGAATCAGTCTGGTGAACCTTCTCTGTACTCCCTCAATGACAATAATGTCCTTCCTCAGATTTGGAGACCAAAACTGTACGCAATACTGCAGGTGCAGTAGAACATCCCTGCTCCTATACTGCAGGTGTGGTCTCACCAAGACCCTGTACAACTGCAGTAGAACATCCCTGCTCCTATACTGCAGGTGTGGTCTCATCAAGACCCTGTACAACTGCAGTAGAACCTCTCTGCTCTTTTTACTGTGAGTTGGCAGACAAGAGCCTTCAATAGGGACAGTTACCCAGTCATTACCATACAGCTGTTGTATGGGAACTTGATGTGTGCAGTTCGTTTCCTATTTTACAAAACAGAAGACAAAACATCAAACAGTACAGCATAGGAACTGGCCCTTCGGCCCACAATGGCCATGTTGTACACGATCCCAAATTAAACTAACCTCCTCTTTCTGCAAATGACATTCCCCGCACTGCTTCAGAAACGAGATGAGGAGGAATTTCTTTAGCCAGAGGGTGGTGAATCTGTGGAATCCACTGCCGCAGACGGCTGTGGACGCCACAAGTCAGTGGATATTTCAGGCAAGGTGCAGGAAGATTGTTCCCGATGTTGGGGAAGTCCAGGACAAGGGGTCACACAGTTTAAGGATAAGGGGGAAATCCTTTAAAACCGAGATGAGAAGAACTTTTTTCACACAGAGAGTGGTGAATCTCTGGAACTCTCTGCCACAGAGGGTAGTTGAGGCCACACAGTTCATTGGCTATATTTAAGAGGGAGTTAGATGTGGCCCTTGTGGCTAAGGGGATCAGGGGGTATGGAGAGAAGGCAGGTACGGGATACTGAGTTGGATGATCAGCCATGATCATATTGAATGGCGGTGCAGGCTCGAAGGGCCGAATGGCCTCTACTCCTGCACCTAATTTCTATGTTTCTAAGATCATCTCTGACCCCTCTCACCCTGGCCACAAACTCTTTGAATCACTTCCCTCTGGAAGGCAACTCCGGACTATCAAAGCTGCCACAGCCGGACATAAAAACAGTTTTTATCCACCAGTAGTTGCTCTACTCAACAGCCAACAATCTGTAGCCTCCCTTTGATCTGGTATTTTGTTGGTTCACATGTTTGATCAATGGTGTTTTATCATTAATGTTTTATTATTATTAATATTTAGTGTTTTCTGAGTCATTAGTAACTGTCATTGTATGTCATGTTGTGGGTGGAGCACCAAGGCAAATTCCTTGTATGGGAATACTTGGCCAATAAATTTCCTTACTTAGTTATTTCTAAAACAGAGATTCCTGATCAGTTCGGGTGTCAGTCAGGAGTTATGGGGAGAATGCAGTTGGAAGTGAAAGATAGATCAGCCATGATTGAATGGCGGAGTAGACTCAACTCTGCTCCTATGACTTAAGAATATATCCATGTGCCTAAAATTCTTAAGGGGTTGGACAGGCTAGATGCAGGAAGATTGTTCCCGATGTTGGGGAAGTCCAGAACAAGGGGTCACACAGTTTAAGGATAAAGGGGGAAATCTTTTAGGACCGGGATGAGGAAAACATTTTTTTTTCACACACAGAGAGTGGTGAATCTGTGGAATTCTCTGCCACAGAAGGTAGTTGAGGCCACACAGTTTATTGGCTATATTTAAGAGGGAGTTAGATGTGGCCCTTGTGGCTAAAGGGATCAGAGGGTATGGAGAGAAGGCAGGTACAGGATATTGAGGTGGATGATCAGCCATGATCATATTGAATGGCGAATGGTGCAGGCTCGAAGGGCCGAATGGCCTCTACTCCTGCACCTATTGTCTATTTGCCTATCTAAAATCCTCTTCAATGCCACTACCATATCTGCCTCCACCACCACCCATTGGCAGCAAGGTCCAATCACCCACCAGCTTCACTGAAAAGAGAGTAGTGTTTGGCTAACCATACATAGAAACATAGAAATTAGGTGCAGGAGTAGAGGCCATTCGGCCCTTCGAGCCTGCACCATTCGCCATTCAATATGATCATGGCTGATCATCCAACTCAGTATCCCGTACCTGCCTTCTCTCCATACCCCCGGATCCCCTTAGCCACAAGGGCCACATCTAACTCCCTCTTAAATATAGCCAATGAACTGTGTGGCCTCAACTACCCTCTGTGGCAGAGAGTTCCAGAGATTCACCACTCTCTGTGTGAAAAAAGTTCTTCTCATCTCGGTTTTAAAGGATTTCCCCCTTATCCTTAAGCTGTGACCTCCTTGTTCTGGACTTCCCCAACATCGGGAACAATCTTCCTGCATCTAGCCTGTCCAACCCCTTAAGAATTTTGTAAGTTTCTATAAGATCCCCTCTCAATCTCCTAAATTCTAGAGAGTATAAACCAAGTCTATCCAGTCTTTCTTCATAAGACAGTCCTGACATCCCAGGAATCAGTCAGGTGAACCTTCTCTGTACTTCCTCTATGGCAATAATGTCCTTCCTCAGATTTGGAGACCAAAACTGTACGCAATACTCCAGGTGAGGTCTTACCAAGACCCTGTACAACTGCAGTAGAACCTCCCTGCTCCTATACTCAAATCCTCTTGCTATGAAGTTATTATGTTATTCTGTACAAGACGAGATCTTCTGGATGTGTGCACTCAAAGAACGTTAGTGGTGAACCGTCCAAGATGACACATATGCTCTGAATATCCTTCATTTGTTAATTTACTTCCTGCAAAAACTCCATTAGATTCATGAGGTGTGACCTAAAGCATCCTAACCCATGCTGGCTGCTCATTCTGGCTTCAACAGATGTTTGACAGGCTTGTTCATCACTCGCAGATTTAAGTCCCTCCCGTCTCCTTCCACTCTCAATCTAACTCCAGCTGTTCTCTGACAAGTCTCTCTCCATTCACCAACCTGCCGTGGACAAGCAGCTGAAAATGGCCCCAACTTATTATCTAAATGGTGGCCGATTAGGAAAAGGGGAGATGCAGCGAGACCTGGGTGTCATGGTACACCAGTCATTGAAGGTAGGCATGCAGGTGCAGCAGGCAGTGAAGAAAGCGAATGGTATGTTAGCTTTCATAGCAAAAGGATTTGAGTATAGGAGCAGGGAGGTTCTACTGCAGTTGTACAGGGTCTTGGTGAGACCACACCTGGAGTATTGCGTACAGTTTTGGTCTCCAAATCTGAGGAAAGACATTCTTGCCATAGAGGGAGTGCAGAGAAGGTTCACCAGCCTGATTCCTGGGATGTCAGGACTGTCTTATGAAGAAAGACTGGATAGTCTTGGTTTATACTCTCTAGAATTCAGGAGATTGAGGGGGGGATCTTATAGAAACTTATAAAATTCTTAAGGGGTTGGACAGGCTAGATGCAGGAAGATTGTTCCCGATGTTAGGGAAGTCCAGGACAAGGGGTCACACAGTTTAAGGATAAGGGGGAAGTCTTTTAGGACCGAGATGAGAAAAACATTTTTTTTCCCACACAGAGAATGGTGAATCTGTGGAATTCTCTGCCACAGAAGGAAGTTGAGGCCACACAGTTCATTGGCTATATTTAAGAGGGCGTTAGATGTGGCCCTTGTGGCTAAAGGGATCAGGGGGTATGGAGAGAAGGCAGGTACGGGATACTGAGTTGGATGATCAGCCAGGATCATATCGAATGGCGGTGCTGGCTCGAAGGGCCAAATGGCCTCTACTCCTGCACCTATTGTCTATGTTTCTAACTTGGTTCCTCCAGGACCTTCCAGTTCAACATAGAACAGAACGACGCTGGAATTATGGTGTTGAGTTCTGGGCACCGTGTTACAGGAAAGATGTTGTCAAGCTGGAAAGAGCACAGAGAATTTTGTGGGAAGGAACTGCAGATGCTGGTTTAAACCAAAGATAGATACAAAATGCTGGAGTAACTCAGCGGGACAGGCAGCATCCCTGGAGAGAAGGAATTGGTGACATTTCGGGTCGAGACCCTTAAGAAAAACTTCCTCTGGCATCTTGTTCCATAGGCCTACCACCCTTTGTGTGAAAAAGTTACCCCTCAGATTCCTATTTAAACAATTCTGAAGAAGGGTCTCGACCCGAAACGTCACCCATTCCCTCTCTCAAGAGTTGCTGTCTAACCCATTGAGTTATTCCAGCATTTTGTGTCTACCAAGGGTTCAGAGAAGATTTACAAGGATGTTGCCAGGACTAGAGGGTGTGAGCTATAGGGAGAGCAGGCTGGGACTCTATTCCATGGAGCGCAGGAGGATGAGGGTTGATCTTATAGAGGTGTACAGAAACATGAGGGAATAGATCGGGTAGACTCACAGAGTCGCTTGCCCAGAGTAGGGGAATCGAGGACCAGAGGACACAGGTTTGAGGTGAAGGGGAAAATATTTAATGGGAATCTGAGGGGTAACTTTTTCACACAGAGGGTGGTGGGTGTATGGAACAAGCTGCCAGAGGAGGTAGTTGAGGCTGGGACTATCCCAACATTTAAGAAACAGTTAGACAGGTACATGGATAGGACAAGTTTGGATGGATTTGGACCAAACGCGGGCAGGTGGGACTAGTGTAGCTGGGACAATGTTGGCTGGTGTGGGGGAGTTGGGCTGAAGGGCCTGTTTCCACGCTGTATCACTCTAATAACTCAGAGTCTGATGCTAACCCTTAACACTAAAACCCAATGTGAGGCACTTTACAGATGGATACTTCTTGCTGTTAATTGGGCCATGAGGCAACCAAGTACATTTTGAGATTATTGATGTTTATTCACTGCTAACATGAATGCTTAATTAAAAGCTCTTACAAATTCCCGATATGCAGACTCGGGACATAAATCTCTCCACTCCTGTGGCACTAGAGGTGAACGTTGACGGCTGGCTGCTTGTTCCCATTAGGATAGGGAGGGGAGGTGTGGAGGTGGGAGGGGAGGTGTGGAGGTGGGAGGGGAGGTGTGGAGGGGAGGTGGGAGTGGAGGTGGGAGGGGAGGTGTGGAGGGGAGGTGGGAGGGGAGGGGAGGTGGGAGTGGAGGTGGGAGGGGGAGGTGGGGAGGGGAGGAGTGGAGATGGGAGGGGAGGAGTGGAGATGGGAGGGGAGGGGAGGAGTGGGAGGGGATGGGAGGTGGGGAGGTGTGGAGGGGAGGTGTGGAGGGGAGGTGGGAGGGGAGGGGAGGTGGGAGGGGGAGGAGGGGAGGTGGGAGTGGAGGGGAGGTGTGGAGGTGTGGAGGGGAGGTGGGGAGGTGGGAGTGGAGGTGTGGAGGGGAGGAGTGGAGGTGGAGGGGGGGGGAGGTGGGGAGGTGGGAGGGGAGGTGGGTGTGGAGGGGAGGTGGGAGTGGGAGGGAGGTGTGGAGGGGAGGTGGGAGTGGAGGTGGGGAGGGGAGGAGGTGGGAGGGGAGGTGTGGAGGGGAGGTGTGGAGGGGAGGTGGGAGTGGAGGTGGGAGGAGGGGGGGTGGAGGGGAGGTGTGGAGGGGAGGTGTGGAGGGGAGGTGGGAGGGGAGGAGGGGAGGTGGGGGTGGGAGGGGAGGAGGGGAGGGGAGGTGGGGAGGTGGGAGGTGGAGGTGGGGAGTGGAGGTGGGGAGGGGAGGGGAGGTGTGGAGGTGGGAGGGTGTGGAGGGGAGGTGTGGAGGGGACGTGGGGAGGGGAGGAGGGGAGGTGGGAGGGGAGGTAGGGAGGGGAGAGCAGGAATGACAGAGACTGAAGGTAACAAACTCTGTGAAACTGGACAAGTGCTTCAAAGTTGGATACAAAATGCTGGAGTAACTCAGCGGGACAGGCAGCATCTCTGGAGAGAAGGAATAGGTATTTTATTTTTTTTAATATGTTTTAAAATATATATTGTTTATTTATTTTTATGATACTGACTGTAAGGGAAATTCATTCGTTGTCTCTAATTGAGACAATGACAATAAATTTGAATACAATAAGACGCTGTTGCACCCACCGAGTTTCTCCAGCATTTTTGTCTACCTTCGATTTTCCAGCATCTGCACAGTTCCTTCTTAGACAAGAGTTAAGTATTATGTTGGGTACAGACATTGTGGGCCGAATGGCCTGTTTCTGTGCTCCACCGCTCCATGTACATACCCCCTCATCGCTGGGGGGTATGTCTCTGGTCCAAGCGACAATGCACCGACCCAGGTGTCCTCTGTTGTTGGGTAACCATATAAAATTTCCCCATATAAGCTGTGACAATTACAGCACGGAAACACGGGGCCATCTCCTTACCCTTCTAGTCCGTGCCGAACACATAATCTCCCCTCTTTCCCATATACCTGCACTCATACCATAACCCTCCAATCCCGTCCCACCCATATAAACTATCCAATTTATTTTTAAATGATAAAAACGAACCTGCCTCCACCCACCTTCACTGGAAGCTCATTCCACACCGCTACCACGCTTTCTGAGTAAAGAAGTGCCCCCTCAATGTTACCCCTAAACTTCTGTCCGTTAACTCTGAAGGCATGTCCTCTTGTTTGAATCTTCCCTACTCTCAGTGGGAAAAGCTTTTCCACGTCAACTCAGTCTATCCCTCTCATCATTTAAAAAACCTCTATCAAGTCCCCCCTTAACCTTCTGTGCTCCAGAGAATAAAGACCTAACTTGTTCAACCTTTCTCGGCAAGTTACATGGATGCATAACTCCAGCTCACCAAGTGGGTTGAATTGCATAAGGATGATTTAAATGGCGTGAAAGTGACACTTCTTGCAAACTTTCCAGAAATAACAGATCTGCGATTATAAAAAAAAAAAAAAAAAACCATATCAGAAGCAAGTGATGCGAGCGGAATTAGCGGGGAGAATTATCCAGGGATTCGAGGCTGCCTTTTGCAACAACTCGCACTGGTGTTGCTGTCTTGCCAAGTACAGCTCACATTACTGGTTTCACATGCATTTGAAGACTGCTTTGCAAGCTCCTCTTACAGTGGGCTGAGAGACTTGGACTTCAGATTCAGATTCAGATTCAATTTTAATTGTCATTGTCAGTGTACAGTACAGAGACAACGAAATGCATTTAGCATCTCCCTTGAAGAGCGACATAGCAAATGATTTGAATAAATAATAATAAGTGTCCGGGGGGGGGGGGGGGGTGGTGATTGGCAGTCACCGAGGTACGTTGTTTAGTAGAGTGACAGCCGCCGGAAAGAAGCTGTTCCTCGACCTGCTGGTTCGGCAACGGAGAGACCTGTAGCGCCTCCCGGATGGTAGGAGGGTAAACAGTCCATGGTTGGGGTGAGAGCAGTCCTTGGCGATGCTGAGCGCCCTCCGCAGACAGCGCTTGCTTTGGACAGACTCAATGGAGGGGAGCGATCGAGGAACCGGTGATGCGTTGGGCAATTTTCACCACCCTCTGCAATGCCTTCCGGTCGGAGACAGAGCAGTTGCCATACCATACTGTGATGTAGTTGGTAAGGATGCTCTCGATGGTGCAGCGGTAGAAGTTCACCAGGATCTGAGGAGACAGATGGACCTTCTTCAGTCTCCTCAGGAAGAAGAGACGCTGGTGAGCCTTCTTGATCAGAGTAGAGGTATTGTGGGTCCAAGAGAGATCATCGGAGATGTTGACTCCCAGGAACCTGAAGCTAGAAACACATACCACCTCCGTGACTTGACCTTAAATCCATCCTCTCCTCCCTCCATTTCATGCCAGCCGCGTGTGTACCATCTACAAAGTTCGCTGCAGCAACTTCAGTTTAGAGATACAGCGCGGAAACAGGCCATTCGGCCCACCCAGTCCGTGCCGACCAGCGATCCCCGCCCACTAACACTATCCTACACACACTGGGGACAATTTACACTTATACCGAGGCAATCCACCTATCCATTCCTGCTCCTGCTCTTTCCCCCGTCCTCCCCCATCAGTCTGAAGAAGAGTCCACAGATGTTGCCCAACATAGACATTAGGTGCAGGAGTAGAGGCCATTCGGCCCTTCGAGCCTGCACCATTCGCCATTCAATATGATCATGGCTGATCATCCAACTCAGTATCCTGTCCCTGCCTTCTCTCCATACCCTCTGATCCCTTTAGCCACAAGGGCCACATCTAACTCCCTCTTAAATATAGCCAATGAACTGTGTGGCCTCAACTACCTTCTGTGGCAGAGAATTCCACAGATTCACCGCTCTCTGTGTGAAAAAAAATGTTTTCCTCATCTCGGTCCTAAAAGATTTCCCTCTTATCCTTAAACTGTGTGTGTGTGGCCCATTGTTCTGGACTTCCCCAACATGCTGAGTTCCTCCAGCACTTTGTTCCTGCTCGTGATTCCATCGTCTGCAGTTCCTTGTGTCTCAACTCTCCCAGCATGGGAATAGTATAGACTAGACTAGAGGACATGGCTTCATAGGTGAGTGGAGATATGTGGAGCAATTATTTTAACACATGGGGTAATGAGTGCCTGGGACTCACTGCCAGGTTGGACAGGCAGATGGACAGACACATGGATCATGTCCCTGGCAGACAGAGGAGGTTAGTTTAACTTGGCATTGTGTTCAGCATGGACATTGAGGGCCGAAGGGCCTGTTTCTTGTGCTGTACTATCCCTTGTTGTATGTTCTGAATGAAACACCATTGGCAGGGAGTTCCTGCATACACAGGACATGTGCGGTGGAGACCCGTGGAGATGTCGCCAGACTGGGGAAAGGTGAGGAGAGACTAACTGGGATAGACACTAGGCAATAGGTGCAGGAGTAGAGGCCATTCGGCCCTTCCAGCCAGCACCGCCATTCAATGTGACCATGGCTGATCATCCCCAATCAGTACCCCGTTCCTGCCTTCACCCCATATCCCCTGACTCCGCTATTGTTCAGAGCCCTATCTAGCTCTCTCTTGAAAGCATCCAGAGAACCGGCCTCCACCTGAGGCAGAGATGGGATTACGTCTGGTGGAACACTTAGATTTAATTGCAGTGTGTGGATTTATGAGGGTAGGGTCAACATTAACAACGCCATTTTTCAGAGCCGAACGCTCAATAACCAGGGGATTCGAATGTGACTTAATTGGTGGAAGGGTGGGAGAGGAGTTTAGAAAATAACTATATTACCCAGTGAATTGCACGGCACTGGGTAGCATGCAACTAAAAAGCTTTTCACTGTACCTCAGTGCACGATACAATTAGAATAATCTAAACTAAAGTACCGCTGCTCCAGTGAGCAGTGCATGTGGTCCTGGGATGGTGGGACTGTCATATGCTGAGAGAATGGAACAGCTGGGCTTGTACACTCTGGGGTTTAGAAGGATGAGAGGATATCTCATTGAAACATATAAGATTATAAAGGGCTTGGACACGCTAGAGGCAGGAAACATGTTCCCGATGTTGGGGGAGTCCAGAACCAGGGGCCACACACACACAGTTTAAGAATAAGGGGTAAGCCATTTAGAACGGAGACGAGGAAACACTTTTTCTCACAGAGAGTGGTGAGTCTGTGGAATTCTCTGCCTCAGAGGGCGGTGGAGGCCGGTTCTTTGGATACTTTCAAGAGAGAGCTAGATAGGGCTCTTAAAGATATGGGGAGAAGGGGATATGGGGAGAAGGCAGGAACGGGGTACTGATTGGGGATGATCAGCCATGATCACATTGAATGGCGGTGCTGGCTCGAAGGGCCGAATGGCCTCTACTCCTGCACCTGTTTTCTATGTTTCTATGTGTTTTAAATGCTGTTATTGTAACTGCCTCAACTACCTCCTCCGGCAGCTCGTTCCACACACACACACCCACACTCTGAGTAAAAAAGATACCTCCTCAGTTTCCTATTAAATCTCCCCCCCCCCCTTCACGTTAAACCAATGTCCTCTAGATTCTCATTCCCCTACTCTGGGAAAAAGGCCGTGTACTCACCCTATCTATTCCCCTCCTCTATGAGTACAATTCTCCCTCCTGCACTCTAAGGAATAAAGTCCTAGCCTAGCCAACCTCCCCATTGCCTAGGCCCTTGAGCCCTGGCAACATCCTGGATAGACTTGGTTTACACTCTCTAGAATTTACGAGATTGAGAGGGGATTTTACGAGATTTACGAGATTGAGAGGGTGCGGAAAAGATTCAGAGGGGTGATATCAGGACTAGAGAGCTTGAGTAATAAGGAGAGGTGGGAGAGTTTAGTTTGGATGGAAGGAAGCTAAGGGGTGACCTTATAAAGGTTTATAAATTCACGAGGGGAATAGATAAGGCAGACAGCCGCAGTGATTTTTCTTTTCTTACAAAATCCTTAAGGTGTTGGACAGGCTAGATGCAGGAAGATTGTTCCCGATGTTGGGGAAGTCCAGGACAAGGGGCCACACGCACAGTTTAAGGATAAGGGGGAAATCTTTTAGGACCGAGATGAGAAAAACATTTTTTTTCACACACAGAGAGTGGTGAATCTGTGGAATTCTCTGCCACAGAAGGTAGTTGAGGCCACACACAGTTCATTGGCTATATTTAAGAGGGAGTTAGATGTGGCCCTTGTGTCTAAAGGGATCAGTGGGTATGGAGAGAAGGCAAGTACGGGATACTGAGTTGGATGATCAGCCATGATCATATTGAATGGCGGTGCAGGCTCGAAGGGCCAAATAGCCTCTACTCCTGCACCTATTGTCTATGTTTCTATAAGGCCACTATTGTTCATGTTAGATATAGCTCTTGTAGTCAGCTGCTCTCGGCCATGACTGACCATGGGTGGTGATGCACCTATTTTCTATGTTTCTATGTTTTCGGGGAAAAGGAATAGGTGACTGAGTTGGATGATCAGCCATTACAGGATACTGAGTTGGATGATCAGCCATGATCATATTGAATGGCGGTGCAGGCTCGAAGGGCCGAATGGCCTCTACTCCTGCACCTAATTTCTATGTTTCTATGTTTCTATGTTGGGGAAGTCCAGAACAAGGGGTCACACAGTTTAAGGATAAGGGGGAAATCTTTTAGGACTGAGATGAGAAAAACATTTTTCACACAGAGAGTGGTGAATCTGTGGAATTCTCTACCACAGAAGGTAGTTGAGGCCACACAGTTCATTGGCTATATTTAAGGGGGAGTTAGATGTGGCCCTTGTGGCTAAAGGGATCAGGGGATATGGAGAGAAGGCAGGTACAGGATACTGAGTTGGATGATCAGCCATGATCACATTGAATGGCGGTGCAGGCTCGAAGGGCCGAATGGCCTCTACTCCTGCACCTAATTTCTATGTTTCTATGTGACATTTCGGGTCGAGCCATGGAGTCTGAAGAAGTGCCTCGGCCCAAAACGCCCAGAGATGTTGCCTGTCCCGCTGTGTTACTCCAGCGTTTTGTGTCTATCTTTGGTGCAAACTAACATCTGCACCTCCTCCCTACTTATTTTTCCTTTGGAACATTAACTGAGTATTAGAATTGACCTTAAATCCACTTTCAACCACTTGGACAGAATGGTTTGAATCTTCATATTCGGAGACATAAATGTCTCAGGTACTCTGGGGAAGAACATCAATAGTATGAAGAAACTGCAAGAATTATAATTGCTTTTCTTACAAGGAGGAACATTGAGAGGAGAAAATTTGTTCAAGGTAAAGAATGATGAAAAGCTCCATAGTTCTATTACTGATTTTCTTTTTGCGACTAAAATTCTAAACTGATCGAAGAACATGAATTTTCACAACTCTGATGTTGTTTTTACCAAGATGAATCTTCGATCCCAGACTAATCCGAGAAAGATGCCAACCCTTGTCCCAAGACAGAGTATGTGGGAGGGAGACAAAAATACTGGAGGAACTCAGCGGGTGCAGCAGCATCTATGGAGCGAAGGAGATAGGCAACGTTTCTGGGCGAAACCCTTCCTCAGACTTCTTCAGACACAAAGTATGGGGAAATGATAGAGAGTTTAGCAACATGGTGTCAGGACAACCACCTCTCCTTCAATAGACTCCCTTCTGAAGAAGGGTTCCAACCCAAAACATCATTCATCCTTAATGCTGCCTGACCCGCTGAGTTACTCCAGCGTTTTGTGTCTACCTTAGATACAAACCAGCATCTTCAGCTGCCAGAGTGAGCAACAGCGGAAATTGGAGGAACAGCACCTCATATTCCGCCTGGGTTGCTTGCGTCCGGATGGCATTAACATTGAATTCTCCCAATTTTGCTAGCCCTTGCCGTCTCCTCCCCTTCCTTAAGCCTCGAGCTGTCTCCTCCCACCCTCCTATCCGCCCCCCGCCCTCGGGCTCCTCCTCCTCCCCTTTCCCTTCCTTCTCCCCCCCCCACCCCCCATCAGTAGGGCCGAGATGGCCTGTTTCCGTGCTGTAATTGTTATATGGTTATATGGTTATATGGTTATCTATGGAGCAAAGGAAATAGGCAACGTTTCGGGCCAAATAGGAACCATTTCAGGAAATAGGCAACGTTTCGGGCCGAAACCCTTCCGGGTTTCGGCCCGAAACGTTGCCTATTTCCTTCGCTCCACAGATGCTGCTGCACCCGCTGAGTTTCTCCAGCAATTTTGTGTACCTTCGATTTTCCAGCATCTGCAGTTCCTTCTTGAACACCTTCAGTTCTATATCTCTCTCTATATTAAGTACATTGGCGCTGTTATACATTGTAAATTGGCCCGTGTGTGTGTGTGTGTGTGTGTGTGCGCGTGTGATAGTGTTAGTGTGCGGGGATCTTTGGTCAGCAGGGACTCAGAGGGCTGAAGGGCCTGTTTCAGATTCAGATTCAATCTATATCGTCATTGTGCAGTGTACAGTGCAGAGACAACGAAATTCAATTAGCATCTTCTCACCCAGAAGAGCGACATAGAATAATGAGCAGTAAAATATATATATATATATATGTACAAACAATAGCAGTAGTGCATTTTTTCTGGAGGAAGGAATGTCCGGGGTGGGGAGGGGAAGGGGGGTGTGATTGGCAGTCACCGAGGTACGTTGTTGAGTAGAGTGACAGCCGCCGGGAAGAAGCTGTTCCTCGACCTGCTGGTTCGGCAACGGAGAGACCTGTAGCGCCTCCCGGATGGTAGGAGGGTAAACAGTCCATGGTTGGGGTGAGAGCAGTCCTTGGCGATGCTGAGCGCCCTCCGCAGACAGCGCTTGCTTTGGACAGACTCAATGGAGGGGAGCGATCGAGGAACCGGTGATGCGTTGGGCAATTTTCACCACCCTCTGCAATGCCTTCCGGTCGGAGACAGAGCAGTTGCCATACCATACTGTGATGCAGTTGGTAAGGATGCTCTCGATGGTGCAGCGGTAGAAGTTCACCAGGATCTATATCCAGCATCTGCAGTTCCCTCTTAAACTCTATATGTCTCTTGCTCTGTATCTCTAAACTAAACTAAAGGAAGTGTGTAGGAAAGAGCTGCTGGTTTAAATCAAAGATGGACACAGAATGCTGGAGTAACTCAGCAGGACAGACAGAGACCCTTTCTTCAGACTCAGCCTCGACCCTAAACTCCACCCATTCCTTCTCTCCAGAGACGCTGCTACCTGTCCCGCTGAGCTACTCCAGAATTCTGTGTCCAAACCAAAGAAAGTTCAAGTTCAAGTGAGTTTATTGTCATGTGTCCCTGTATAGGACAATGAAATTCTTGCTTTGCTTCAGCACACAGAACATAGTAGGCATTGACTACAAAACAGATACGTGTTTCCATATACCATAATATAAATATATACACACATGAATAAATAAACTGGTAAAGTGCAAATAACAGATAATGGGTTATTAATAATCAGAGTTTTGTCCGAGCCAGGTTTAATAGCCTGATGGCTGTGGGGAAGTAGCTATTCCTGAACCTGGTCCTAAAGCAGTCTTCAGGCTCCTGTACCTTCTACCTGAGGGTAGCAGGGAGATGAGTGTGTGGCCAGGATGGTGTGGGTCTTTGATGATACTGCCAGCCTTTTTGAGGCAGCGACTGCGATAGATCCCCTCGATGGAAGGAAGGTCAGAGCCGATGATGGACTGGGCAGTGTTTACTACTTTTTGTAGTCTCTTCCTCTCCAGGGCGCTCAAGTTGCCGAACCAAGCCACGATGCAACCGGTCAGTATGCTCTCTACTGTGCACCTGTAGAAGTTAGAGAGAGTCTTCCTTGACAAGTCAGCTGTAAAGGGCTTGTCCCACTTGCGTGTCGCAAATGAACACAGCACGGAACCTCCGAAGCCACCAAGCTCCTGATCCAGTCTCGAGCTGCAGAGAAATAAGCAGATGGTGCCGTCCGAATACTTGCCTCAGCCCATGGATAATTTAATTTAATGAGCAAATTATGACCGTCTTATTGCGAACGCATTACGCTTCCCTGCCATTCCTTTTAATTGAATCCAATATTTTGGATTCACGGGTCTTATGCAAATTAAAACATTAAAAATGGAATGCTGAATAAATTATGCACATATCTCCCAAACAGCGCATACATTTTGTTTTGTGAATATTGATCAGGAAACACACAAGGTGCGTCGTGCAGGTGTGTTATGTTATGGCAACATTACAAGGCACAATCACAATTATAGACAATAGGTGCAGGAGTAGAGGCCATTCGGCCCTTCGAGCCAGCACCGCCATTCAATGTGATCATGGCTGATCATCCACAATCAGTACCCCGTTCCTGCCTTCTCCCCATATCCCCTGACTCTCTCTCGCTATCTTTAAGAGCCCTATCTAGCTCTCTCTTGAAAGAATTCTCTCCAGAGAACCGGCCTCCACCGCCCTCTGAGGCAGAGAATTCCACAGACTCACCACTCCCTGTGAGAAAAAGTGTTTCCTCGTCTCCGTTCTAAATGGCTTACCCCTTATTCTTAAACTGTGTGTGTGGCCCCTGGTTCTGGACTCCCCCAACATCGGGAACATGTTTCCTGCCTCTAGCGTGTCCAAACCCTTAACAATCTTATATGTTTCAATGAGATCCCCTCTCATCCTTCTAAACTCCATAGTGCACAAGCCAGCTGCTCCATTCGCTCAGCATATGACAGTCCCGCCATCCCGGGAATTAACCTTGTAAACCTACGCTAACATCGTGGGGATTTCATTAGGCAATTTAAAGGTGGACCTTATGGCCATAAGGGCAGAATTAGGCCATTCAGCCCATCTACTCCGCCATTCAATCATGGCTGATCTATTTTTCCCCGCAGCCCCATTCCTAAGTTTACAAATTGTAGAAACAGAATTAGGCCATTCGGCCCATCAATTCTACTCCGCCACTCAATCATGGCTGATCTATTTTCACCTCTCAACTGTTTACTAATTACAAATCTATCAATCTCTGCTATAAAAACACCTATTGATGGCCTCCACAGCCATCTGTGGCAATGAATTCCTCAGATTCAATAACGTTATGTAAAGGTTGTTGGAATGTAGAACATAGACTTGTACAGCACAAACATGGCACAGAAGCAGGCCTCTAAAGCAATATCGCTAGAGTCTAACATCTAACGAACAGGCCATTCGGCCCACAATAACTGTGCTGCATATGCTAGCAACGCCAGCTGCTGTTCTGCAAATGGACAACTCCACAGAAGCTGCAGGAAGAGAAACATTAGCATTTGTAGAGAGAGAGGAATCCAGAACATCTGACGGCACTTTGCAGCCGCTGAAGAGCTTGTGAAGTTGGAGGCAAAGCAGTGGCCAATTTGCACACAGCTAGATCACACCGAGAGCCAATTGGATAACAACCAGATATCCAGTCTCAGTGCTGTCGTGGGGTGAATCTTATGACCTTTCTGCTAATTGGTTTATGGTCGTGAGTCCCAGATAGAACAATGAAATTCTCACTTGCAGCAGCACAACAGAATATATTAACATAGTAAACGGCATAATAAATTAGAACAAAAAGGTTCTGTGTGTATATTTCCAGTTCATTTTAAGATACTGTTATTTGTTTTTAAATCTCTGAATGGGCTCGTCCCGCCTTACCTCTCTGAGCTGCTCCTGCCCGATCCCTCAGGTCAGCTGGTCAGCTGCTCCTGGAGGTACCGAGGTCTAGTCGGAGGCTCAGAGGGGATAGAGCCTTCTGTGTTGCTGCTCCGGCACTCTGGAACACCCTGCCGTTGCACATCAGACAGGCCCCCTCACTGTCCATCTTCAAATCCAGTGTTAAAACACATTTGTACTCCCTGGCTTTTGACCATGCCTGAGGCTTTGCTTCTGTTTGTGGTGTTTTTGATGTTTCTTTATTTTACATGTCTTTTCCTACTATTTCTTTTGATTGTTATTTTTGGTGTGTATTAACTTTTTTGTCAATGATTAGTGATGTACAGCACTTTGTTGCAACTATGTTTGTTTTTAAAGTGCTCTATAAATAAAATTATTATTATTATTATTATTATATATATATATATATGACTAAAGTTCTATCGTAATGTATCGTATAAACTGAACTTTTTTTCCCTCGTTTATTACACTGTTTACAGCGAACTATGTTTACACATTGTGTTGTGCTGCTGCAAGTAAGAATCTCATTGTTCTAACTGGGACATATGCAACACAACGCTAATCAGTAAGATCGTAAGGTCATAAGTGATAGGCCATTCGGCCCATCAAGTCTACTCCGCCATTCAATCACGGCTGATCTATCTCTCCCTCCTAACCCCATTCTCCTGCCTTCACCCCATAACCCCTGACACCCGTACTAATCAAGAATCTTATCTATCTCTGCCTTAAATATATCCATTGACTTGGTCAGAGTGGATGTGGGGAGGATGTTTCCACTAGTGGGAGAGTCTTGGACCAGAGGGCACAGCCTCAGAATTAAAGGATGTACCTTTAGAAGTTGAGGAGGAATTTCTTTAGCGAGAGGGTGGTGAATCTGTGGAATTCATTGCCACAGACAGCTGTGGAGGACAAGTCAATGGATATTTTTAAAGCTGAGATTCTTGAGGAGAATGGGGTTGAGAGGGAAAGTCAGTGGATATCTTTAAGGCAGAGATAGATAGATTCTTGATTAGTACAGGTGTCAGGGGTTATGGGGAGAAGGCAGGAGAATGGGGTTAGGAGGGATAGATAGATCAATCAGCCATGATTGAATGGCGGAGTAGATGCGATGGGCCGAATGGCCTAATGTCTACTCCTATAACATGTGAATGATAGATCAGCCACGATAGAATGGACAGCATGGACCCGGTGGGCCGAAGGGCCTGTTTCCATGCTGTATCTCTAAACTAAACTAAATGAAACACCAACACAGCCACCTTCATTACCAGCCAACGGAGTCAATCCTACTATTTGAGTATAGAAGTTGGGATGTAATGTTAAAATTGTACAAGGCATTGGTGAGACCAAATCTGGAGTATGGTGTACAATTTTGGTCGCCCAATTATAGGAAGGATGTCAACAAAATAGAGAGAGTACAGAGGAGATTTACTAGAATGTTGCCTGGGTTTCAACAACTAAATTACAGAAATAGGTTGAATAAGTTAGGGCTTTATTCTCTGGAGCGCAGAAGGTTAAGGGGGGACCTGATAGAGGTCTTTAAAATGATGAGAGGGATAGACAGAGTTGATGTGGACAAGCTTTTCCCTTTGAGAATAGGGAAGATTCAAACAAGAGGACATGACTTCAGAATTAAGGGACAGAAGTTTAGGGGTAATATGAGGGGGAACTTCTTTACTCGGAGAGTGGTAGCGGTGTGGATGAGCTTCCAGTGGAAGTGGTGGAGGCAGTTTCATTGGTATCATTTAAAAATAAATTGGATAGGCATATGGATGAGAAGGGAATGGAGGGTTATGGTATGAGTGCAGGCAGGTGGGACTAAGGGGAAAAAAAAGTTGTTCGGCACGGACTTGTAGGGCCGAGATGGGCTGTTTCCGTGCTGTAATTGTTGTTACTGCCAGTCAAGGCTGCAATTCTGACATCCACCTCAATTTTATATTCTCACTTTATAATCAATTAGGTTTCAAGTTCTCTTTTATATCACAGTAAAGCACTTTTTATCACCGCTTATTAAACCGAAACATGAGAGGAGTTTTATTGGTTCCTTAAGGGCAGGGATGAAATGCCACCCCATCTCTAAACCATCGGTCAGGTCTAGGAAGAATCCAACAAACAAGTACAGAGCAGTCCTGAACTACCATCCACCTCGCTGGAGACCCTCGGACTATCTTTGATGGGACTTTATCCTGCACTAAACATTATTGACTATTTGTGGGAAAGAACTGCAGATTTGAACTGAATGGTGTTTTATCATGAATGTTATACTATTTTTAATATTTAGTGTTTTCTGAGTCATTCATAACTGTCACTGTACATAGAAACATAGAAAATTAGGTGCAGGAGTAGAGGCCATTCGGCCCTTCGAGCCTGCACCGCCATTCAATGTGATCATGGCTGATCATCCAACTCAGTATCCCACACCTGCCTTCTCTCCATACCCCCTGATCCCCTTAGCCACAAGGGCCACATCTAACTCCCTCTTAAATATAGCCAATGAACTGTGTGGCCTCGACTACCCTATGTGGCAGAGAGTTCCAGAGATTCACCACTCTCTGTGTGAAAAAAGTTCTTCTCATCTCGGTTTTAAAGGATTTCCCCCTTATCCTTAAGCTGTGACCCCTTGTCCTGGACTTCCCTAACATCGGGAACAATCTTCCTGCATCTAGCCTGTCCATGTTGTTACATGTACGTCATGTTGTTACTTGTGGGCGGAGCACCAAGGCAAATTCCTTGTATGTGAATACTTGGCTATATTTAAGAGGGAGTTAGATGTGGCCCTTGCGGCTAAAGGGATCAGGGGGTATGGAGAGAAGGCAGGGATGGGATACTGAGTTGGATGATCAGCCATGATCATATTGAATGGCGAATGGTGCAGGCTCGAAGGGCCGAATGGCCTCTACTCCTGCACCTATTTTCTAGATCAGAGACCATGGCTATCTGCTCTCCATGATAATGCCTTGAGTGTTTCCTCTCATGCCCCTTGCTTTAAAAACAATTCAGTGGTTGGATACAAGCTGTGTAATGTTAGCAAGGAATGTCAGCATGATCATATCAAATTCCCTAGTCTGATCATTTAACAAGAGCAATTTACATTTATATATAATATGTGTAGCACTCTTTACTGTCCTAAGGCACTTCGCGGGATTATAATCAGATCAAATTTGACAGTGAACCAGAGACATTTGGAGTTAGGACCAAACCCTGATTGAAGTCACAGAGTGATACAGTATGGAAACAGGCCCTTCGGCCCAACTTGCCAACATGTCCCATCTACACCAGCCCCACCTGTCCTGCATTTGGCCCATATCATATAACCAAATAACAATTACAGCACAGAAACAGGCCATCTCGGCCCCACAAGTCCGTGCTGAACAACTTTTTTTTCCCTTAGTCCCACCTGCCTGCACTCATACCATAACCCTCCATTCCCTTCTCATCCATATGCCTATCCAATTTATTTTTAAATGATACCAATGAACCTGCCTCCACCACTTCCACTGGAAGCTCATTCCACACCGCTACCACTCTCTGAGTAAAGAAGTTCCCCCTCATATTACCCCTAAATTTCTGTCCCTTCATTCTGAAGTCATGTCCTCCTGTTTGAATCTTCCCTATTCTCAAAGGGAAAAGCTCGTCCACATCAACTCTGTCTATCACTCCCATCATTTTAAAGACCTCTATCAAGTCCCCCCTTAACCTTCTGCGCTCCAGAGAATAAAGACCTAACTTATTCAACCGCCAAACTTGTCCTATCCATGTACCTGTAAAACTGTTTCTTAAACATTGGGATAGTCCCAGCCTCAACCACCTCCTCTGGCAGCTTGTTCCATACACCCACCACCCTCTGTGTGAAAAAGTTACCCCTCAGATTCATATTATTACTTTTCCCCTTCACCTTAAACCTATGTCCTCTGGTCCTCGATTCCCCTACTCTGGGCAAGAGATTCTGTGCATCTCCCCGATCTATTCCTCTCATGATTTTATACCCCTCTATAAGATCTCCCCTCATCCTCCTGCGCTCCAAGGAAAAGACCCAGCCTACTCAACCTCTCCCTGTAGCTCACACCCTCTAGTCCTGGCAACATCCTCGTAAATCTTCTCTGTCCCCTTTCCAGCTTGTCAACATCTTTCCTGTAACACGGTGCCCAGAACTGAACACAATATTCTAAATGTGGCCTCACCAACGTCTTGTACAACTGCAGCATGACCTCCCGACTTCTATACTCAATATGTCAGAAGAAGGGTTTCGGCCCAAAACGTTGCCTATTTCTTTCACTCCATAGATGCTGCTGCACCCGCTGAGTTTCTCCAGCACTTTTTGTCTACCTTCGATTTTCCAGCATCTGCAGTCCCTTCTTAAACACAATTCTATACTCAATACTCTGGTGAAGTTCGGAGTCTTATGCAGATGGAGAGGTTTGGAGAACATAAGAGTGGAGCTACCAGAGTTCGCATCAGCCACATTGAAGATTGATCAAGAGGAACTTTTCTCCACGAGTAACTGCCTACCAGAGTCATAGGTTCATATAGCATGGAAACTGGCCCTTCGGCCCAACACGTCCATGCTAACCAAGATGCCCCAAGAAAGCTAGTTCCATTTGCCCATGTTCGACAAATGTACATCCTGACAAAGTATCAGGGCCCTTCAGCCCAAAGTACCTGTACCAATTATGATGCCAAGTTAAACCTCGCTCACCTGCCTGCAAATGATGCCTCAGCTCCGCTCACCTGTCTATGCCTTTCCTATCCACATGTTGTTACGGTCTCTTCCTCTACACACACACACACACACACACACACACACACTCACACACACACACACACACTCACACACACACACACACTCACACACACACACTCCCACACACACACACACACACACACACAGACACACACAGACACACACACACACACACACACACACACCCACACACACACACACACACACACACACACACACACACACACACACACACACACACACACACACACACACACACACACAGACACACACACACACACACTCACACACACACACACACACACACTCCCACACACACACACCCACACACACCCACACACACAGACACACACTCACACACCCACTCACACACACACACACACACACACACACACACACACACACACACACACACACACACACACACACACACTCACACACACACACACTCACACACACACACACCCACACACACACTCCCACACACACACACACACACTCCCACACACACACACACACACTC
>NC_073413.1:11728964-11741464 GCF_028641065.1 Leucoraja erinaceus
CCAGCGATCCCCGGACTAACACTATCCTACCCACACCAGGGGCAATTTCATAATTACACAAAGCCAATTCACCTACAAACATAGAAACATAGAAATTAGGTGCAGGAGTAGGCCATTCGGCCCTTCGAGCCTGCACCGCCATTTAATATGATCATGGCTGATCATCCAACTAAGTATCCCGTACCTGCCTTCTCTCCATACCCTCTGAGACCCCTTGGCCACAAGGGCCACATCTAACTCCCTCTTAAATATAGCCAATGAACTGGCCTCAACTACCCTCTGTGGCAGAGAGTTCCAGAGATTCCACCACTCTCTGTGTGAAAAACATTCTTCTCATCTCGGTTTTAAAGGATTTCCCCCTTATCCTTAAGTTGTGACCCCCTGTTCTGGACTTCCCCAACATCGGGAACAATCTTCCTGCATCTAGCCTGTCCAACCCCTTAAGAATTTTGTAAGTTTCTATAAGATCCCCTCTCAATCTCCTAAATTCTAGAGAGTATAAACCAAGTCTATCCAGTCTTTCTTCATAAGACAGTCCTGACATTCCACCTGCATGTGTTGGGAATGTGGGAGGAAACCAGGGGCACCTGGAGAAAACCCACGCAGGTCACGGGAATGTACAAACTCCGTACAGACAGCACCCGCAGTCAGGATTGAACCCGGGTCTGTGGTGCTGTGAGGCAGCAGCTCTACCCGCTGCACCACCGTGTCACGCAATGTGTCGCAGCGTGAACTGCTCGAAAACTTCACGCCCTCTGGGAACTCCGGGTACATGTGTCAGGGGTTGTGGGGAGACGGCAGGAGAATGGGGTTAGTAGGGAGAGATAGATCAGCCATGCGGAGTAGACTTGATGGGCAGAATGTTGCCTGGGTTTCAGCAACTAAGTTACAGAGAAAGGTTGAACAAGTTAGGGCTTTATTCTTTGGAGCGCAGGAGGTTAAGGGGGGACTTGATAGAGGTTTTTAAAATGATGAGAGGGATAGACAGAGTTGACGTGGAAAAGCTTTTCCCACTGAGAGTAGGGAAGATTCAAACAAGGGGACATGACTTCAGAATTAAGGGACTGAAGTTTAGGGGTAACATGAGGGGGAACTTCTTTACTCAGAGAGTGGTGGCGGTGTGGAATGAGCTTCCAGTGGAAGGTGGTGGAGGCAGGTTCGTTTTTATCATTTAAAAATAAATTGGATAGTTATATGGATGGGAAGGGAATGGAGGGTTATGGTCTGAGCGCAGGTATATGGGACTAGGGGAGATTATGTGTTCGGCACGGACTAGAAGGGTCGAGATGGCCTGTTTCCGTGCTGTAATTGTTATATGGTTATATTGCCTAAATCTGCTCCTATTACTTACGAGAGGAGACGTGTTTATTTTGCAAGATGGCCGGCACGGTGGAGCAGCGGGTAGAGCTGCTGCCTCACAGCACCAGAGACCCAGGTTCGATCCTGACCACGGGCGCTGTCTGTACGGAGTTTGCATGTTCTCCCCGTGACCTGCGTGGGTTTTCTCCGAGATCTTCGGTTTCCTCCCACACTCCAAAGACGTACAGGTTTGTAGGTGAATTGGCTTGGTGTAAGTGTAGTGTGTGTGTGTGGAATAGTGTTAGTGTGTTGGTCAGTGTGGACTCGATGGGCTGAAGGGCCGGTTTCTGCTCTGTATCTAAACTAAACTGGGAGACCATGTCGGCCAAGGTGGACTGGGCCATCCTGACTGCCTGCCTCTTGGAGCTATCCGTGGTACCAACGTTTGTAATTACTTACAAAATTCTTAAGGGGGTTGGACAGGCTAGATGCAGGAAGATTGTTCCCGATGTTAGGGAAGTCCAGGACAAGGGGTCACAGCTTAAGGATAAGGGGGAAATCCTTTAAAACCGAGATGAGGAGAACTTTTTTCACACAGAGAGTGGTGAATCTCTGGAACTCTCTGCCGCAGAGGGTAGTTGAGGCCAGTTCATTGGCTATATTTAAGAGGGAGTTAGATGTGGCCCTTGTGGCTAAAGGGATCAGGGGGTATGGAGAGAAGGCAGGTACGGGATACTGAGTTGGATGATCAGCCATGATCATATCGAATGGCGAATGGTGCAGGCTCGAAGGGCCGAATGGCCTCTACTCCTGCACCTATTTTTCTATTTGGAAACATTGGTACCACGGACAGCTCCAAGGGGCAGATAGTCAGGATCGCAGAACTGGTGCATTTTGTAACTGTGGCTTCAATCACACCCACTGGACATCCATGTAACGAAACAATTGTTAGTTGGGCAACACCTTAACATCTCCCCCCCCCCCCCTAGTCCCACACTGAAACTTTCTGTCCTGGGCCACTGTCTCCACTGTCAGAGTGAGTCCCAGGGCAAATTGGGGGAACAGCACCTCATATTTCACTTGGGCAGCCATCAAAATGAACATTGACCTCTCTAGCTTCAAGTAACCCTTGACCTTCCCTCATTCTCCACCCCTTCCCCCCTCTCCAACCAATCTGACCTCTTCCTCCCCCCCCCCCCCCCCCGCTGAAATATTATCCCTATGTTTCGTTGTAACTTTCTCCTAGCTGACAATGGTCTATTCTACATTTTTCCTCGAGCTGCTTCACCTTTGATGTCTCGTTTTCACACCTTACACTTCCCTATCGCTGTGTCTCCCTCTCCCCTAACTCTCAGTCTGAAGTAGGGCGTCTAGAACCAAAACGTCACCCATTCCTTCTCTCCAGACATGCTGCCTGTCCCGCTGAGTTACTCCAGCATTTTGTGTCTACCTTTGGTGTAAACCAGCATCTGCAGCTATAAGGGATAGGAGCAGAATTAGGCCATTCGGCCCATCAAGTCTACTCCGCCATTCAATCGTGGCTGATCTATCTCTCCCTCCTAACCCCATTCTCCTGCCTTCTCCCCATAACCCCGACACCCGCACTGATCAAGAATCTATCTATCTCTGCCTTAAAATATCCACTGACTTGTGGCCTCCACAGCCGTCTGTGGCAAAGAATTCCACAGATTCACCACCCTCTGGCTAAAGAAATTTCTCCTCATCTCCTTCCTAAAAGAACATCCTTTAATTCTGAGGCTGTGCCCTCTGGTCCTAGACTCTCCCACTAGTGCAAACATCCTCTCCACATCCACTCTGCGCAAGCCTTTCACTGTTCTGTATAGAAACATAGACAATAGGTGCAGGAGTAGAGGCCATTCGGCCCTTCGAGCCTGCACCGCCATTCAATATGATCATGGCTGATCATCCAACTCAGTATCCCGTACCTGCCTTCTCTCCATACCCCCGACCCCTTTAGCCACAAAGGGCCACATCTAACTCCCTCTTAAATATAGCCAATGAACTGTGTGGCCTCAACTACATTCTGTGGCAGAGAATTCCACAGATTCACCACTCTCTGTGAGAAAAATGTTTTTCTCATCTCGGTCCTAAAAGACTTCCCTCTTATCCTTAAACTGTGTGTGACCCCTTGTCCTGGACTTCCCCAACATCGGGAACAATCTTCCTGCATCTAGCCTGTCCAACCCCTTAAGAATTTTGTAAGTTTCTATAAGATCCCCCCTCAATCGTCTAAATTCTAGCGAGTACAAGCCGAGTCTATCCAGTCTTTCTTCATATGAAAGTCCTGACATCCCAGGAATCAGTCTGGTGAACCTTCTCTGTACTCCCTCTATGGCAAGAATGTCTTTCCTCGGATTAGGAGACCAAAACTGTACGCAATACTCCAGGTGTGGTCTCACCAAGACCCTGTACAACTGCAGTAGAACCTCCCTGCTCCTATACTCAAATCCTCTATGGCAATAATGTCCTTCCTCAGATTTGGAGACCAAAACTGTGCGCAATACTCCAGGTGTGGTCTCAACAAGACCCTGTACAACTGCAGTAGAACCTCGACTAAGAATTTTGTAAGTTTCTATTTTGTATTGTTGTATGTTTCCTAAACCCATTGAAATCTTGCATGTTTCAATGCCACCCCTCATTCTTCTGGAGTGCAGTGAGTACAGGCCCAGTGTCGACAAGTGCCTATGGGAGGTGAACCTGGAGAAAAGCCATGCTCCCATGGTAGTTGAACTCATCCCATTCCTACACTACTCCAACCCCATTGTGTACACCAAGTTCCCCCAATTCTCACAGTGACAGATGCAATCAAAGTTAAAGAGGATTGGACAAAGTGCAGAAGTTTTGAAGTTTGGTTTTAAGGAAGGCTGATTGTTTTCGGAAGGCAAGGGGGAAACGTACAAACTGCAACATATTGCATCCAATAGCAGGCAATTTGCAGCCTAACACTTAGCGATGCAGTGGCTTCGAGATGCGACAATTCCGATCCCTCTGGAATAGGTCTCACTTGCATTGGATTAATAGATGATAATCTGAAAAATCACAAGCTCCCTTCTGTACCTCCCGTCTGTAGTCTGTTTTATTCATTGCTTCTCGATTTTCCTGCCAGGGCGGCACGGTGGCGCAGCGGTAGAGTTGCTGCCTTAACGACACTTACAGCGCCAGAGACCCGGGTTCCATCCTGACCACGGGTGCTGTCTGTACGGAGTCTGTACGTTCTCCCCGTGACCTGCGTGGGTTTTCTCTGATAACTTCAGTTTCCTCCCACACTCCAAAGACGTACAGGTTTGTCGGTTAATTGGCAAATTGTCCCTAGTGGGTGTAGGATAGTGTTTGTGTGAGGGGATCGCTGGTCGGTGTGGACTTGATGGGTCGAAGATGCTGCGTGTGTGTGAGTGTGTGTGTGTGTGTATGTGTGAGCGTGAGTGTGTGTGTGTGTGAGTGTGTGTGTGTGAGTGTGTGTGTGTGTGTGTGTGTGTGTGTGTGTATGTGTGTGTGTGTGTGTGTGTGTGAGTGTGTGTGTGTGTGTGTGTGTGTGTGTGTGTGTGTGTGTGTGTGTATGTGTGTGTGTGAGTGTGTGTGTGTGTGTGTGTGTGAGTGTGTGTATGTGTGTGTGTGTGTGTGTGTATGTGTGTGTGTGAGTGTGTGTGTGTGTGTGTGTGTGTGTATGTGTGTGTATGTGTGTGAGTGTGTATGTGTGTGTGTGTATGTGTGAGTGTGTGTGTGTGTGTGTGTGTGTGTGTGTGTGTGTGTGTGTGTGAGTGTGAGTGTGTGTGTGCGTGTGTGTGTGTGTGTATGTGTGTGTGTGTGTGTGTGTGTGTGTGTGAGTGTGAGTGTGTGAGCGTGTGTGTGTGAGTGTGTATGTGTGTGAGTGTATGTGTGAGTGTGTGTGTGTGTGTGTATGTGTGTGTGTGAGTGTGTATGTGTGTGTGTGTGTGTGTGTATGTGTGAGTGTGTGTGAGTGTGTATGTGTCTGTGTGAGCGTGTTTTTGTGTGAGCGTGAGTGTGTGAGCGTGAGTGTGTGAGTGTGTGTGCATGTGTGGATGTGTGATCGTGTTTGTGTGTGTGTTTATTGGTTTGCACACGTGTGTGTGTAACTAATGGGCTACTGCATTCGTTACAGGATGAAGTGTAACAAGTGGTGTAACATGTAACGCTGGGTTAACAGCACGAACATTGTGGGCCGAAGGGCCTGTTGGTGTGCTGTACTGTTTTATGTTCTACATTGACATCTGTATTTGGATGGGCACGCTAATTGTTCCATGATACAGATCGGAAAGAGCTGCCGGCTCCTCTTCCAGCTTTACATAGTGACTGGTGACCCTGGTGAGGGAAATGTATTGTTAAATATCCCGGACAGGGCAATGAAATTCTAACTTGCTACAGCACAACAGAAAGAGATAACATGTCAACATTGTATATAACGGGGGGAAAAGATAAAGTTCAATAAATAACTAATATAGTGCAAATAATAATAATAATAATAGTCTGTTGCGGTTCAGAGCTCAGAGCTTATTTGTTGTTGAATTTAACAGCCTGATGGCTGTGGGGAAGGAGCTGTTCCTGAACCTGGACGTTGCAGTCTTCAGGCTCCTATATCTTCTTCCCGATGGCAGTGGTGAGATGAGTGTGTGGCCAGGATGGTGTGGGTCCTTGATGATGTTGGCTGCCTTTGGCTGCTTGCCGGGACTTCAAGCCACCAGAGAGACTTGGCTATGACTTGGATGAGAGTGATAATGTTTTAGTTCCAAACTTTGCTCACATGTATTTTCTTTTTTTGTGGGGGGGTGGGGGGGTGGTATTAACACTTCTCCAGAGTAACGTGTTGGTTTCATTACCCCGGAAGGGTTTCGGCCCGAAACGTTGCCTATTTCCTTAGCTCCATAGATGCTGCCTGACCCGCTGAGTTACTCCAGCACTCTGTGAAACGTCACCTATCCATGTTCTCCACAGATGCTGCCTGACCCGCTGAGTTATGGTGCAGCAGCATCTATGGAGCGAAGGAAATAGGCAACATTTCAGGCCAAAACCCTTCTGGAAATAGGCAACGTTTCGGGCCGAAACCCTTCCGGGTTTCGGCCCGCAACGTTACCTATTTTCTTAGCTCCATAGATGCTGCCTGACCCGCTGAGTTACTCCAGCACTCTGTGAAACGTCAACTATCCATGTTCTCCACAGATGCTGCCTGACCCGCTGAGTTACTCCAGCACTCTGTGAAACGTCACCTATCCATGTTCTCCACAGATGCTGCCTGACCCGCTGAGTTATGGTGCAGCAGCATCTATGGAGCTAAGGAAATAGGCAACATTTCAGGCCGAAACCCTTCTGGAAATAGGCAACGTTTCGGGCCGAAACCCTTCCGGGTTTCGGCCCAAAACGTTACCTATTTCCTTCACTCCATAGATGCTGCTGCATCCGCTGAGTTACTCCAGCACTCTGTGAAACGTCACCTATCCATGTTCTCCACAGATGCTGCCTGACCCGCTGAGTTACTCCAGCACTCTGTGAAACGTCACCTATCCATGTTCCCCACAGATGCTGCCTGACCCGCTGAGTTACTCCAGCACTCTGTGAAACGTCACCTATCCATGTTCCCCACAGATGCTGCCTGACCCGCTGAGTTACTCCAGCACTCTGTGTCTTTTTTGTTTTAACCCAGCATCTACAGTTCCTTGTTTCTGCTTCTACCGAATGCGTGACTGTATTCAGTTCCTATTGTGTATGATCCAGTACTTGCTGTTCCTTGTCTCAATGCCTACATCAGTACCGGTGACAGAGAGAGATATAGGCAGCAATGTAGCTGCCACCCGTAGAAATACAGTTCTCCCCCTCTTACATCAAGGCACTTGCTTCCAGCTTTATAAGAGGTCTGCTGCGGGTCACATTTACAATTGGCAAATAGATGAGGCTGTAAGGACTGATTTGGGCACTCGCTGGACAGCCCAGGCTGACTCTGCAGAGAAGGCAGGCTGCAGCTTCTCATTAATATGAGGCTCACATCCCAGCGCTGGTCTTGTACGGCAGAATCAATTCCCCCCCCACCCCCACCCCCTCTCGTTCTCTCACAAGCCGGCATTGATCATTCCCGCTGTGGTCTGCCAGGGATCCAGGCCACGATTCGGGAAAACCCAAATTGAAACCGAGGATCGGAACGAGCCATTGGGAATTTAGATGAGGAGCAGAGAAGGATTGGGGGGGGGGGGGTGGGGGAGGGGGGGGGGGTGAGGGGGGGGGGGGGGGGGGGGGTGAGGGGGAGGGGGGAGAGAGAGAATGTTGCAATAATCAGCATTTATTGTATTGCATTGTCTGGGCCCGGATGGTGTATGAGTTCTCTCAGCTTGCTGGCCCCAGAGGTACAAATACTGACAGATACATCTTTAATGCAGGGTAGAGGGTGAGCATGTGAGGGGGGGGGGGCAGAGAGGGGGGGACAGGGGAAGAGCATGGGGGAGGGGGGGAGAGACGGAGAGAGGGGGAGAGAGGGAGGGGGGAGCAAGAGGAGAGGGGGAGAGGGAGGGGAGGGAACAGGAAAAGAGAGGGAAAGGGAGGGGGAGAGGGGGGGAGGGAGGGAGGGGAGAGAGAGGGAGAGGGAGGGAGAGGGAGGGAGAGGGGGGAGGGAGGGGAGGAGGGAGGGAGAGAGGGGGGGAGGGGGGGAGGGGGGGGAAGGGGAGGGAGAGAGAGGAGAGGGAGGGAGAGAGAGAGGAGGGGAGGGGGAGAGAGAGGGGAGGGGGAGAGAGCGAGGGACAGAGAGGGGGGGGGGAGAGGGGAGGGAGAGGGATAGGAGACACATTCTATGCAACACCAGAGTCGTATTGCAGCAAGCACGATTTATAAAATCAGACAGACATTTTTTTTAATGAAAAAACCCCTCTTGTTTTCTTTAACATAATTATTCAGCTTCTCCTCAAATTGCCTCCTGGGAAAATCTCCCTCTACATTGTACACGGGCCTTTAATTGCAAAGGAAATGCAGATTTCCTCAATGTTTTCATCCGAGTTTCTGGATTCTAACCGGGTACAATTGCTGCAAGAAATGTGTGTGTGTGTGTGTGTGTGTGTGTGTGTGTGTGTGTGTGTGTGTGTGTGTGTGTGTGTGTGTGTGTGTGTGTGTGTGTGTGTGTGTGTGTGTGTGTGTGTGTGTGTGTGTGTGTGTGTGTGTGTGTGTGTGTGTGTGTGTGTGTGTGTGTGTGTGTGTGTGTGTGTGTGTGTGTGTGTGTGTGTGTGTGTGTGTGTGTGTGTGTGTGTGTGTGTGTGTCTGTGTGTGTGTGTGTGTGTGTGTGTGTGTGTGTGTGTGTGTGTGTGTGTGTGTGTGTCTGTCTGTGTGTGTGTGTGTGTGTGTGTGTGCTCTGTGTGTGTCTGTGTGTGTCTGTGTGTGTGTGTCTGTGTGTGTGTGTGTGTGTGTGTGTGTGTGTGTGTGTGTGTGTGTGTGTGTGTCTGTGTGTGTGTGTGTGTCTGTGTGTGTGTGTCTGTGTGTGTGTCTGTGTGTGTGTGTGTGTGTGTGTGTGTGTGTGTGTGTGTGTGTGTGTGTGTGTGTGTGTCTGTGTGTGTGTCTGTGTGTGTGTGTGTGTGTGTGTGTGTGTGTGTGTGTCTGTGTGTGTCTGTGTGTGTCTGTGTGTGTGTTACTCTGCCTTGTATATACATTCATCGGCTAATTTAATGAGCAAATATTGAACACACTATGTAACCGATAGCCACCTATTATGTGGGATTGCAAATATAATGATCTCCCCCTTGCTCAACACTTCAACTCCCTCTCCCAGTCCCACAAAGGGACCTTTCTGTCCTGGGCCTCCTCCACTGTGGCCCAACACAAATTGGAGGAACAGCACCTCGTATTTCGCTTGGGGGCAGTTTACACACCCCAGCGGTGTGAACATTGACTTCTCTAACTTCAGGTAGCCCTTGATTTCTCTCTCCGTCCCCTTCCCAGTTCTCCCACCATTCTTGCTGCCTCCAACCTCATTCTAACTCTGTCCTGCCCCCTCCCCTGACTCTCAGTCTGAAGAAGGGTCTCGACCCGAAACGTCACCCATTCCTTCTCTCCAGAGATGCTGCCTGACCCGCTGAGTTACTCCAGCACTCTGTGAAACGTCACCTATCCATGTTCTCCACAGATGCTGCCTGACCCGCTGAGTTACTCCAGCACTCAAAATCCTTCTGGAAATAGGCAACGTTTCGGGACGAAATCCTTCTGGAAATAGGCAACGTTTCGGGCCGAAACCCTTCCGGGTTTCGGCCCGAAACGTTACCTATTTCCTTCACTCCATAGATGCTGCTGCACCCGCTGAGTTACTCCAGCACTCTGTGAAACGTCACCTATCCATGTTCTCCACAGATGCTGCCTGACCCGCTGAGTTACTCCAGCACTCTGTGAAACGTCACCTATCCATGTTCTCCACAGATGCTGCCTGACCCGCTGAGTTACTCCAGCACTCTGTGTCTATCTTCGATCATAATAGACAACGCTATCACGAACCCACCCTGCCTTCAAATTCATTTGGACTATCTCCGACACCTCTTTCCCCTTTCTCAGTCTCTTAGTCTCCATCTCAGCTTAGTTTAGAGATACAGCGCGGTAAAACAGGCCCTTTGGTCCACTGAGCCCGCATCGACAAGCGATCCCCGCACACTAAAGACTATCCTACACACACTGGGGACAATTTACATTCACACCAAGCCAATTAACCTACAAACCTGTACGTCTTTGGAGTGTGGGAGGAAACAGCATTGTTGGGGGAGTCCAGAACCAGGGGCCACACACACAGTTTAGGAATAAGGGGTAAGCCATTTAGAACGGAGACGAGGAAACACTTTTTCTCACAGAGAGTTGTGAGTCTGTGGAATTCTCTGCCTCACAGAGGGCGGTGGAGGCCGGTTCTCTGTTTGTACATTCTCCCCGTGACCTGCGTGGGTTTTCTCCGGGTGCGGCCCCTGGTTCTGGACTCCCCCAACATCGAGAACATGTTTCCTGCCTCTAGCGTGTCCAAACCCTTAACAATCTTATATGTTTCACTACTAATCAAGATATTTTTAAGGCAGAGATAGATAGATTCTTGATCAGGACGGGGGGGCCAGGCATTAAATGTTGAATTAAGTCGTTCCTTTAGGAAGGAGATGAGGAGGAGTTTCTTTAGTCAGAGGGTGGTGAGTCTGTGGAATTCTCTGCCTCACAGAGGGTGGTGGAGGCAGGTTCTCTGGATGCTTTCAAGAGAGAGCTAGATAGGGCTCTTAAAGATAGTGGAGTCAGGGGATATGGGGAGAAGGCAGGAACGGGGTACTGATTGTGGATGATCAGCCATGATCACATTGAATGGCGGTGCTGGTGCTGGCTCGATGGGCCGAACGGCCTAATTCTGCCCCCATCATTTATGAACTGAGAAGCTGTTCTTGAACGTGGAGGCCATGGTTTTCAGACTGTTGTGTATGTTCTGGTAGTAGCGGGCAGGGTGGTGAGCGTGTGTAGGTGTGAGTGTATCTAGATATAGAATAGAACGAAGGCAGAACTATCTCATGCAGTGATACTGTCCAGTGTGGGACTATAGCACATGGCCACATGGTCCGATTGACCACAGAGTGACCACAGCAGCAATGGTCACCGTCTCACATAGTCAGGAAGGGAAAATTAAAAGATAAAACCCAGGAAGATCAACATTTGGACAGGGTTTTGGTCTCTTGGAGATTGCTGCTTCGAAGAAACACTCTGGGGACCAGAGAACTATTTACAAAGAGATCGAAGCAATGCGCTGAAAGACGTGGTATTCCCAACTCCAGTTACTGAGCACGCACACACACACACACACACACACACACACACACACACACACACACACACACACACACACACACACACACACACACACAGACACACACACACACACACACACACACACACACACACACAGACACACACAGACACACACAGACACACACGCACACACACACACATACACACACGTACACACACACACGCACACGCACACGCACACACACACACACACACACACTCAACTCTCGGTCCTTTGAGAAATGAAATTATATTGAAGCTTTGTTCGTTTGAAGGTTTCTGCCTTGAACTTGAATAAGGGGTCGGCCATTTAGAACGGAGACGAGGAAACACTTTTTCCTCACAGAGAGTTGTGAGTCTGTGGAATTCTCTGCCTCAGGGGGCGGTGGAGGCCGGTTCTCTGGATACTTTCAAGAGAGAGCTAGATAGGGCTCTTAAAGATAGCGGAGTCAGGGGATATGGGGAGAAGGCAGGAACGGGGTACTGATTGGGGATGATCAGCCAAGATCACATTGAATGGCGGTGCTGGCTCGAAGGGCCGAATGGCCTACTCCTGCACCTATTGTCTATTGTAACTGTAACCCCGAACCATCCCTCATTTTCAACGTTGGGCAATTTGATTTAATTCAGTTTAGTTTAGAGATACAGCGCGGAAACAGGGCCTTGGGGTCCGCTGCCTATCCAGCAACACCTGCATAGTAACGCTAGGGACAGTTGTACATTTACCAAGTCAATTAACCTACAAACCTGTACGCCTTTGGCGTGTGGGAGGAAACTGAAGATCTCGGAAAAAACCCACGCAGGTCACGGGGAGAATCTGTAGTTCCCTCGAACTTAGACAAAAATGCTGGTGTAACTTAGCGGGCGAGGCAGCATCTATGGAGCGAAGGAACAGGTGATGCTTAAGAAACAGTTAGACAGGGTACATGGATAGGACAGGTGTAGAGGGATATGGGGCAAACACGGGCAGGTGGGACTTGTGTAGCTCACACATGTTGGCCGGTGCGGGCAAGTTGGGCTGAAGGGCCTTTTTTTTTACTCTCTAGAATTGGTTTATGCTCTCTAGAATTTAGAAGATTGAGAGGGGATCTTATAGAAACTTACAAAATTCTTAAGGGGTTGGACAAGCTAGATGCAGGAAGATTGTTCCCGTTGTTGGGGAAGTCCAGGACAAGGGGTCACAGCTTAAGGATAAAGGGGAAATCTTTTAAAACCGAGATGAGGAGAACTTTTTTCACACAGAGAGTGGTGAATCTCTGGAAATCTCTGCCACAGAGGGTAGTTGAGGCCACACAGTTCATTGGCTATATTTAAGAGGGAGTTGGATGTGGCCCTTGTGGCTAAGGGGATCAGGGGGTATGGAGAGAAGGCAGGTACAGGATACTGAGTTGGATGATCAG
>NC_073413.1:11748964-11756464 GCF_028641065.1 Leucoraja erinaceus
ATAAGATCCCCCCCTCAATCTTCTAAATTCTAGTGAGTACAAACCAAGTCTATCCAGTCTTTCTTCATAAGAAAGTCCTGACATCCCAGAAATCAGTCTGGTGAACCTTCTCTGCACTCCCTCTATGGCAAGAATGTCTTTCCTCAGATTTGGAGACCAAAACTGTACGCAATACTCCAGGTGTGGTCTCACCAAGACCCTGTACAACTGCAGTAGAACCTCCCTGCTCCTATACTCAAATCCTTTTGCTATGAATGCTAACATACCATTGGCTTTCTTCACTGCCTGCTGCACCTGCATGCCTACTTTCAATGACTGGTGTACCATGACACCCAGGTCTCGTTGCATCTCCCCTTTTCCTAATCGGCCACCATTCAGGTAATGTAGATTGGCATGGATGGGTTTTCGGCCTCTGTGACAGTTCGGGTAATGCCCCTGTCCCACTTAGGAAACCTGAACGGAAACCTCTGGAGACTTTGCGCCCCACCCAAGGTTTCCGTGCGGTTCCCGGAGGTTGCAGGTGGTTGCCGGAGGTTGCGGGTGGTTGCCGGAGGTTGCAGGTGGTTGCCGGAGGTTGCAGGTAGTGGAAGCAGGTAGGGAGACTGACGAAAACCTCCGGAAACCTCACGGAAACCTTGGGTGGGGCGCAAAGTCTCCAGAGATTTCCGTTCAGGTTTCCTAAGTGGGACAGGGGCATAATGGTAATGTGGGCAGTCGCATTCACAGCTCGGGATCCCACGAGGTTCTTGAAGCTCAACATGGCAGCTGGGAAGTTTGTATTCAAATGATTAAATAAATCTTAGAATCACGTTAGTGGCTGTGATGGTGATCATGATGGTATTGCATGCGTGTAAAAGCCCATCTGGATCAGTAATGTCCTTCCAGGAACTAAACCTGCCATCCATGCTCACGGTGGCCAAGACGAGATATTGCTACTCACCGATCTGCTGGTTCATAAGTGATTGGAGCAGAATTGGGCCCATTAAGTCTACTCCGCCATTCAATCATGGCTGATCTATCTCTCCCTCCCAACCCCATTCTCCTGCCTTCTCCCCATATCCCCTGACTCCGCTATCTTTAAGAGCCCTATCTAGCTCTCTCTTGAAAGCATACAGAGAACCTGCCTCCACCACCCTCTGAGGCAGAGAATTCCACAGACTCACCAGTGTTTCCTCGTCTCCGTTCTAAATTCAGATTCAGATTCAGATTCAGATTCAATTTTAATTGTCATTGTCAGTGTACAGTATAGAGACAACAAAATGCATTACAGAGACAACGAAATGGCTTACTCCTTATTCTTAAACTGTGTGTGTGGCCCCTGGTTCTGGACTCCCCCAACATCTGGAACATGTTTCCTGCCTCTAGCGTGTCCAAGCCCTTTAATAATCTTATATGTTTCAATGAGATACCCTCTCATCCTTCTAAACTACAGATTGCACAAGCCCACAGCCGCTCCATTCTCTCAGCATATGACAGTCCCGCCATCCCGGGAATTAACCTTGTAAACCTACGCTGGGCTCCCTCAATAGCAAGAATGTCCTTCCTCAAATTAGGGGACCAAAACTGCACACAATACTCCAGGTTGGCACCAAGTCACACGTGGACCAGACCAGACAGACAGCAGATCCTGGTTCTGATGGCGAGAGTTACATTTAGCTCTTAGGGCCAAAGGAATCGAGGAATATGGGGGGGAAAAAGCAGGAACGGGGTACAGATTTTAGATGTTCATAAAGGAACTGCAGACGCTGGAAAATCAAAGGTAGATAAAATTGCTGGAGAAACTCAGCGGGTGCAGCAGCATCTACTGCAGTTGTACAGGGTCTTGGTGAGACCACACCTGGAGTATTGCGTACAGTTTTGATCTCCAAATCTGAGGAAGGACATTATTGCCATAGAGGGAGTGCAGAGATGGTTCACCAGATTGATTCCTGGGATGTCAGGACTGTCTTATGAAGAAAGACTGGATAGACTTGGTTTATACTCTCTAGAATTTAGGAGATTGAGAGGGGATCTTATAGAAACTTACAAAATTCTTAAGGGGTTGGACAGGCTAGATGCAGGAAGATTGTTCCCGATGTTAGGGAAGTCCAGGACAAGGGGTCACAGCTTAAGGATAAAGGGGAAATCCTTTAAAACCGAGATGAGAAGAACTTTTTTCACGCAGAGAGTGGTGAATCTCTGGAACTCTCTGCCACAGAGGATAGTTGAGGCTAGTTCATTGGCTATATTTAAGAGGGAGTTAGATGTGGCTCTTGTGGCTAAGGGGATCAGGGGGTATGGAGAGAAGGCAGGTACGGGATACTGAGTTGGATGATCAGCCATGATCATATTGAATGGCGGTGCAGGCTCGAAGGGCCGAATGGCCTACTCCTGCACCTAATTTCTATGTTTCTATGTTTCTATCTATGGAGCGAAGGAAATAGGCAACGTTTCGGGACGAAACCCGGAAGGGTTTCGGCCTGAAACGTTGCCTATTTCCTATAGTGGTGATTGTTCAACTATTTGCATGGAGCAAAGTTGCCTATTTCCTTCGCTCCATAGATGCTGCTGCACCCGCTGAGTTTCTCCAGCAATTTTGTCTACCTACTGATTTTTAAGATGATCAGACATGATCATATTGAATGGCTCGTGCTGGCTCGAAGGGCCGAATGGCCTACTCCTCCACCTATTTTAATCTATGTTTTCTATGAGGTGAGTGAACGATATGGATTTTGACAAGCGTCTGACTGCATTAAGGTCACCCTGACAAGATTTATAATTCTGGATCAAGCTGATATTCCCCAGTAGCCCAAAAGGGATTTGAATTCATGTGCATGGATTAGACCAGGCTGTGAGAAACTGCGCCAATAACCTCATCAGTGAGTCTGAAGAAGGTTCCCGACCTGAAACGTCACCTATCCATGTTCTCCACAGATGCTGCCTGACCCGCTGAGTTACTCCAGCACTCTGCGAAACGTCACCTATCCATGTTCTCCCCAGATGCTGCCTGACCCGCTGAGTTACTCCAGCACTCTGTGAAACGTCACCTATCCATGTTCTCCACAGATGCTGCCTGACCCGCTGAGTTACTCCAGCACTCTGTGAAACGTAACCTATCCATGTTCTCCACAGATGCTGCCTGACCCGCTGAGTTACTCCAGCACTTTTTATAAACCGGCATCTGCAGTTCCTTGTTTAGAGTCATATATAGTCATAGAGTGATACAGCGATGAAACAGGCCCTTCGGCCCAACTTGCCCCATCTCCACCTGCTAGCATTTAGTCCATATCTCTCTAAACCTGTTCCATCCTAGAATGGCCTAGAATCCTAGACCATTAATCCTAGAATTTAGAAGATTGAGGGGGTGATCTTGTAGAAACTTACAAAATTCTTAAGGGGTTGGACAGGCTAGATGCAGGAAGATTGTTCCCGATGTTGGGGAAGTCCAGAACAAGGGGCCACACAGTTTAAGTATAAGGGGGAAATCTTTTTGGACCAAGATGAGAAAAAGATTTTTCACACAGAGAGTGGTGAACCTGTGGAATTCTCTGCCACAGAAGGTAGTTAAGGCCACACAGTTCATTGGCTATATTTAAGAGGGAGTTAGATGTGGCTAATGGGATCAGGGGGTATGGAGAGAAGGCAGGGATGGGATACTGAGTTGGATGATCAGCCATGATCATATTGAATGGCGAATGGTGCAGGCTCAAAGGGCCGAATGGCCTACTCCTGCACCTATTTTCTATGTCTATGTCTATCCATGTACCTGCCTAACTGTTTCTTAAACGTTGGGATAGTCCCAGCTTCAACTACCTCCTCCGGCAGCTTGTTCCATACACCCACCACCCTCTGTGTGAAAAAGTTACCCCTCAGATTCCCATTAAATCTCTCCTCCCTGATCTTAAACCTATGTCCTCAGGTTCATGTTGATCTTGTACTGTTGCGGTTATCTAATTACAGTTATGAAGAAGGGTTTCGGCCCGAAACGTTGCCTATTTCCTTCGCTCCGTAGATGCTGCTGCCCCCGCTGAGTTTCTCCAGCACTTTTGTCTACCTTCGATTTTCCAGCATCTGCAGTTCCTTCTTAAACACCTAATTACGGTTATTAATTTATCATATTATTGATTATTATATATTTACCACCGTGTGGCTGTGGACTTGTTAAGCTGCAGCAAGCAAGAGTTCCATTGTTCCTCTGCCAGCACAGATGACAATTAAACACTCTCGACTCTCGACGAGGAAACTCAATAAGCCGAAGCACAGCAAACAATACTTAAGCACTTGCTGAGAATGTAGAAATATTTCAGGAGGTGTATGTTTTCACAGGCTGTACATTAACAGATGGCCGTCATAGATAGCATACACCTCCAGCACATCGGGTGAACAGAAGTGAATACTCATCTTTGATACCTCTGGGCTCGTGTGCCTTAGTGTCAGTTTTTGCACATTCCAAGTACACGTTGAGCTGAAGGAAGATGGTTTGATTCCATCTGGCATTCAACCACAGCTGGTTCCCATTGCATTTGCTGTACGTTCCCTGGTTTGAAATGTAGGATGCAATCCAGCTAGGGGCGGCACAGTGGCGCAGCGGGTAGAGCTGCTGCCTCACAGCGCCAGGGACCCGGGTCAACCCTGACTACGGGTGCTGTCTGTACGGAGTTTGCACGTTCTCCCCGTGACCTGCGTGGGTTTTCTCCGGGTGCTCCGGTTTCCTCCCACACTCCAAAGACGTGCAGGTTTGTAGATTAATAGGCTTGGGTATAAATATTTAAAAATTGTCCCTAGTGTGTGCGGGATAGTATTAGCGTACAGGCTGCCGACTCGGTGGGCCGAAGGGCCTGTAAAACTTGCAGGTTTGTAGGTAAATTGGCTTCTGTGAAAATGTCCCCAATGTGTAAAATAGAACGAGTCTGAAGAAAGGTCTCGACTTGAAACGTCACCTGGTGCTTTTCTCCTCACCCACTGAACTACTCAATTCAATTCAACTTTAATGTCATCGCACAAATACAAGTATGTGTACAACGAAATGCAGTTTTGCGTCAGTCCGTAGTAGTTGTACATAAAGAAATAACAAAAATAGAAAGAGGGAAGATACAGAATAATCAAAAAATACAGAATAATTAAACAAAGGGGACGGAGGGACCGGAGAAATCTATCGTCGGGACTCCGAGTTCAGCAGTGTGATTGTGTTGTTGTAGAAGCTTTTCCTCATCCTACTAGTACGTGACCTGAGGCTCCTGTACCGCCTCCCTGATGGGAGGAGGGCAAACAGTCCATGGTTGGGGTGTGAGGGGTCTTTGATGATCTTCCCAGCCCGTCTCAGACACCGTTTTGGGTGGAGGGCATCCATGGCAGGGAGCGGGGCACCGATGATGTGCTGAGCGGTTTTCACCACCCGTTGTAGTGCCTTCCTGTCCGCAGCAGTGCAGCTGCTGTACCATACCGTGAAGCAGGTGGTCAGGATGCTCCCGATGGTGCAGCGGGATATGTTGGTCAGGATCCGGGGGGACAGGTGGGCTTTCTTGAGCCTCCTCAGGAAGTAAAGGCGCTGCTGTGCCTTTTTGATCAGCTTGGAGGTGTTGAGGGACCAGGACAAATCCTCTGAGATGTGTACCCCGAGGAATTTATAGCTGGAGACGCGCTCCACCTCAGTCCCGTTTATATGGATGGGGGTATGACTGCCTCCTCTGGTCTGCCTGCTTTTTGTGTCCAAGTGATCTTAGTGTCCAGGTGATCGCTGGGCAGTGTGGACTAGATGGACTGAAGGGCCTGTATCTCTAAACTAAACTAAACCAAATCTGTGGCTTCAAACGAGTGAATCAGGTTTAGGCTTGTTATTCTCACATGTACCAAGTACATTCTCACATATACGTGGACAACCTGGTTTTGTATTTGCTATTTGCAGTTCTTTCCTATTGATGGATTCTTTTAAAAATCTATAGTTTTACTGAAAGCATATGTACAAATAGAAATAAACGGCAAATTGGTTACAGAGCTCTCACATAGCTTCAATTTTTTAAAGTTTTTATTTAGAGAAAGAGATAAGAGAAACTATAAACTAGTAAAAAGAAAGAAAGGAGATTCTGCAGTTGTACAGGGCCCTAGTGAGACCACACCTGGAGTATTGTGTGCAGTTTTGGTCCCCTAATTTGAGGAAGGACATTCTTGCTATTGAGGGAGCCCAGCGTAGGTTAACCATATAACCATATAACCATATAACAATTACAGCATGGAAACAGGCCATCTCGACCCTTCTAGTCCGTGCCGAACACATATTCTCCCCTAGTCCCATCTCCGACCATAACCCTCCATTCCCTTCCCATCCATATAACTATCCAATTTATTTTTAAATGATAAAAACAAACCTGCCTCCACCACCTTCACTGGAAGCTCATTCCACACAGCTACCACTCTCTGAGTAAAGAAGTTCCCCCTCATATTACCCCTAAACTTCTGTCCCTTAATTCTCAAGTCATGTCCTCTTGTTTGAATCTTCCCTACTCTCAGTGGGAAAAGCTTTTCCACGTCAACTCTGTCTATCCCTCTCATCATTTTAAAGACCTCTATCAAGTCCCCCCTTAACCTTCTGCGCTCCAAAGAATAAAGACCTAACTTGTTCAACCTTTCTCTGTAACTTAGTTGCTGAAACCCAGGCAACATTCTAGAAATTCTAGGTTTACAAGGTTAATTCCCGGGATGGCGGGACTGTCATATGCTGAGAGAATGGAGCGGCTGGGCTTGTATACTCTGGAGTTTAGAAGGATGAGAGGGAATCTCATTGAAACATATAAGATTGTTAAGGGTTTGGACACGCTAGAGGCAGGAAACATGTTCCCGATGTTGGGGGAGTCCAGAACCAGGGGTCACACACACACAGTTTAAGAATAAGGAGTAAGCCATTTAGAACGGAGACGAGGAAACACTAGTGAGTCTGTGGAATTCTCTGCCTCAGAGGGCGGTGGAGGCAGGTCCTCTGGATGTTTTGAAGAGAGAGCTAGATAGGGCTCTTAAAGATAGTGGAGTCAGGGGATATGGGGAGAAGGCAGGAACGAGGTACTGATTGGGGATGATCATGGATAGGTGACGTTTCACAGAGTGCTGGAGTGACTCAGCGGGTCGGGCAGCATCTGTGGAGAACATGGATAGGTGACGTTTCACAGAGTGCTGGAGTAACTCAGCGGGTCAGGCAGCATCTGTGGAGAACATGGATAGGTGACGTTTCACAGAGTGCTGGAGTAACTCAGTGGGTCAGGCAGCATCTATGGAGTAAAGGAAACAGGTAACGTTTCGGGCCGAAACCCTTCCGGGTTTCGGCCCGAAACGTTGCCTATTTCCAGAAGAGTTTCGGCCCGATACGATGCTGGTTCATTATGATGATGGACACAAAATGCTGGAGTAACTCAGCGGGTCAGGCAGCATCTGTGGAGAACATGGATAGGTGACGTTTCACAGAGTGCTGGAGTAACTCAGTGGGTCAGGCAGCATCTGTGGAGAGTGGGCGAGGTTTCGGGTCAAACACTG
>NC_073413.1:11761464-11798964 GCF_028641065.1 Leucoraja erinaceus
TTGACTGTCGTATCGGGGTTGCAGAAAGGTTTTGAACATTTCAAAACCCAGCGGCAACAAAAAAACAAATGTTGCCACGTTTGAGGAAACACCCGATAGGTCAGTCAATGATGCCGGCAGTCGCCTAAAAAATTGCCAAGTCAGACAGGCCCTACAGTGTATGTTGTGATCACTGGTCAGCACTGACTGGGTGGGCCGAAGGGCTTGTTCTCACGCTGTACCTCCAAAATCTAAAGTATCAGTCTAAAATCCCCATCTACCTCATTGGAGACTGTCGGACTATCTATAATCGGGATTTACCTTGCACCGAACGATATTCCCTTCATCCCTGCATCTGTACACTGTGGACAACTTTATTGTAATCATGTCCAGTCTTTCCACTGTCTGGGTGAAGCATGCTGCAAAAACTGACAATACTAATGTGGCAAAAACAGGAAAGCAGACTATTATCTAAATGGTGGCCGATTGGGAAAAGGGGAGATGCAGCGAGACCTGGGTGTCATGGTACACCAGTCATTGAAGGTAGGCATGCAGGTGCAGCAGGCAGTGAAGAAAGCGAATGGTATGTTAGCTTTCATAGCAAAAGGATTTGAGTATAGGAGCAGGGAGGTTCTACTGCAGTTGTACAGGGTCTTGGTGAGACCACACCTGGAGTATTGCGTACAGTTTTGGTCTCCAAATCTGAGGAAGGACATTATTGCCATAGAGGGAGTGCAGAGAAGGTTCACCAGACTGATTCCTGGGATGTCAGGACTGTCTTATGAAGAAAGACTGGATAGACTTGGTTTATACTCTCTAGAATTTAGGAGATTGAGAGGGGATCTTATAGAAACTTACAAAATTCTTAAGGGGTTGGACAGGCTAGATGCAGGAAGAATGTTCCCGATGTTGGGGAAGTCCAGGACAAGGGGTCACAGCTTAAGGATAAGGCGGAAATCCTTTAAAACCGAGATGAGAAGAACTTTTTTCACACACAGAGTGGTGAATCTCTGGAACTCTCTGCCACAGAGGGTAGTTGAGGCCACAGTTCATTGGCTATATTTAAGAGGGAGTTAGATGTGGCCCTTGTGGCTAAAGGGAAACATAGAAACATAGAAATTAGGTGCAGGAGTAGAGGCCATTCGGCACTTCGAGCCTGCACCGCCACTCAATATGATCATGGCTGATCATCCAACTCAGTATCCCGTACCTGCCTTCTCTCCATACCCCCTGATCCCCTTAGCCACAAGGGCCACATCTAACTCCCTCTTAAATATAGCCAATGAACTGTGTGGCCTCAACTACCCTCTGTGGCAGAGAGTTCCACAGATTCACCACTCTCTGTGTGAAAAAAGTGATGGATCCCATGGATCAGGGGGTATGGAGAGAAGGCAGGTACAGGATACTGAGTTGGATGATCAGCCATGATCATATTGAATGGCGGTGCAGGCTCGAAGGGCCGAATGGCCTCTACTCCTGCACCTAATTTCTATGTTTCTATGTTTCTAATATTAAACTAAGCCAAATTAAACAGTAATCAAATCTCTGAATCTACCTGTTCCGGCATGAACCTTTGTTTAAATCCCTCGTTGCTCAAACTGTTCCATTAAATCTCTTTTTTGTGTGTGATCCCAGAAATGAACAAATAACAAGAACATCCCTTTGAACATTAAGTGATCTAAAGCAAAGACAAAATCCCAGCGACAGCTTCAGCGATGCTTGCAACTTGTTGATCATGCCATTTCCAAACTGCACAGAGCGCTTCTATTTCTGAAACGCAGTATTCCACATAACATCACAAACAGCCCCCACAATAAGTCTTGAAGAAATGTGCGGAGAAAGGCATTGACTCAAAACCTTGCCTGACCCGGCTAAAGTTTCTCCAGCACTGAACTAGTTTCCCTCGTTTATTTTAGTATTGTTTACAGAGTACTATGTTTAGATCGACACAAAACAGCTGGAGTAACTCAGCGGGACAGGCAGCATCTCTGAAGAGGGATGGGTGACTTTTCGGGGCGAGACCCTTCATCAGACTTTGAAGAAGGGTCTCGAACCAAAACGTCACCCATTCCTTCACTCCAGAGATGCTGCCTGTCCCGCTGAGTTACTCCAGCTTTTTGTGTCTATTTATCGAAACATAGACAATAGGTGCAGGAGGAGGCCATTCGGCCCTTCGAGCCAGCACCAGCACCGCCATTCAATGTGATCATGGCTGATCGTCCCCTATCAATAACCCGTGCCTGCCTTCTCCCCATATCCCTTGACTCCACCAGCCCCTAGAGCTCTATCTAACTCTCTCTTAAATCCATCCAGTGACTTGGCCTCCACTGCCCACTGTGGCAGGGAATTCCACAAATTCACAACTCTCTGGGTGAAAAACTTTTTTTCTCACCTCAGTCTTAAATGGCCTCCCCTTTATTCTAAAACTGTGTGTGGCCCCCGGTTCTGGACTCGCCCAACATTTGGGAACATTGTCGAGATAGACCGGCATGATTGAATGGCAGAGTGGGCTTGATGGGCCGAATGGCCTCATTCTACTCCTATCACTTATGACATTGTGACATAGTCAGGATGGAACATGGGTCTGTGTCGTGAGCGGTTACCCGATCTAGGCGAGCTCCAGGCTGCTGCAGGGCCTCCAATATTGACTAAGCCGTCTTGCTGACAATTCCTGACTGGCTGTCAAGTGCTTAGGAGGTGATGATAGATGCTTTACAATTGCAATCAGGTGGGGAATTGATCTTTGCATTAATTACCTCACTGCATAATTAATTACTTGCATTCAGCCCTCTTTCTCTCATTCTTTGCATTTCTTTAATTTCCTTTTTTTCTCCCATTTCCGTCTATAATAATAATAATAATAATTTTATTTATAGAGCACTTTAAAAACAAACATAGCTGCAACAAAGTGCTGTACATCACTAATCATTGACAAAAAAAAGTTAATACACACCAAAAATAACAATCAAAAGAAATAGTAGGAAAAGACATGCAAAATAAAGAAACATCAAAAACACCACAAACAGAAGCAAAGCCTCAGGCATGGTCAAAAGCCAGGGAGTACAAATGTGTTTTAACACTGGATTTGAAGATGGACAGTGAGGGGGCCTGTCTGATGTGCAACGGCAGGGTGTTCCAGAGTGCCGGAGCAGCAACAGAGAAGGCTCTATCCCCTCTGAGCCTCCGACTAGACCTCGGTACCTCCAGGAGCAGCTGACCAGCTGACCTGAGGCACCGGGCAGGAGCAGCTCAGAGAGGTAAGGCGGGCGAGCCCATTCAGAGATTCAAAAACAAATGACAGTATCTTAAAATGAACTCGAAAGTGCACCGGTAAAACTTTTAGACTCCAAGCACCGAGTGGTCAGTGGTGTTAGTACTGCGTTAGCAATGCCCGAATGAAATAGAGTCATAGTGCGCAGAAACAGGCCCTTCAGTCCAAAGCATCCGACTGGGCCAGTGGAGCAGCGGGTAGAGTGGCTGCCTCACAGCGCCAGAGACCCAGGTTCGATCCTGACTACGGGTGCTGTCTATGTGGAGTTTGTACGTTCTCCCCGTGACCATGTGGGATTTCTCCGGGTGTTCCAGTTTCCTCCCGCACTTCAAAGACGTACAGGTTTGTAGGTTAATTGTCCTGGATTAAAAGAGTCAGGGGATATGGGGAGAAGGCAGGAACGGGGTACTGATTGGGGATGATCAGCCATGATCATATTGAATGGCGAATGGTGCTGGCTCGAGGGGCCGAATGGCCTCTACTCCTGCATCTATTGTCTATTGGAATAGGTGCATTTCGGGGAAACACTTCTCAGACTTCGGAAACTTCACCCCATTCTTCTCTCCGAAATGGACCCGCTCTACTCCAGCACTCTGTGAAACGTCACCTATCCATGTCTCCACAGATTGGAATAGGTGACATCTATCGAGCGAAGGAAATAGGCAACGTTTCTTCAGACTTGGAAATAGGCCCAGGCCGAAACTTTCGGCACGAAACGTTGCCTATTTCCTTCTCCACAGAAATGCTGACCTGAGTTACTCCAGCACTCTGTGAAACGTCACCTATCCATGTTCTCCACAGATGCTGCCTGACCCGCTGAGTTACTCCAGCACTCTGTGTCTATTTGCAGGTTAATAAGATGTGATTGACTCTTAACCTTGCAATAAACACCAGCTGCTCACCTCCCTAGAACGATGGCTATGTACGTTGGCAAGTCTGGCCATAAACAGGGAATGTTTTGGCAGATTTATTAGGACAACAAGTTCAGGAAGCTGGGAGCAGTGAGCAGGCTTTGGCCAAGAAGCATAGATGTGGAGTGTCCGATATATAACAGTATGAAAGATGGATGTTACCAACACATGAGCTCCTTGCAAATCTAGTCTGTGGTTCCAGCGTTGCCACTCCCACTGTGGTACAATGTTACTGAGAGCCTTGCCTTCAATCTCATAGAGTGTCACAGAGAGATACAGTGTGGAAACAGGCCCTTTGGCCCATCTTGCCCACACCGGCCAACATGTCCCAGCTACACTAGTCCCTCTACACTGCCCGCGTTTGGTCCAAATCCATCCAAACCTGTCCTATCCATGTACCTGTCTAACTGTTTCTTAAACGTTGGGATAGTCCCAGCCTCAACTACCCCCTCTAGCAGCTCGTTCCATACACCCACCACCCTTTGAGTGAAAAAGTTACCCCTCAGATTCCTATTAATTCTTTTCCCCTTCACCTTAAACCCATGTCCTCTGGTCCTCGATTCCCCTACTCTGGACAAGAGACTTTTTCACACAGAGAGTTGTGAGTCTGTGTAATTCTCTGTCTCAGAGGGCGGTGGAGGTCAGTTCTCTGGATGCTTTCGAGAGAGAGTTAGATAGAGCTCTTAGGGATAGCAGAGTTAAGGGATATGGAGAGAAGGCAGGAACGGGGTACTGATTGTGGATGATGCAGGAAGATTGTTCCCGATGTTGGGGAAGTCCAGGACAAGGGGTCACAGCTTAAGGATAAGGGGGAAATCCTTTAAAACCGAGATGAGAAGAACTTTTTTCAATACAGAGAGTGGTGAATCTCTGGAACTCTCTGCCGCAGAGGGTAGTCGAGGCCACAGTTCATTGGCTATATTTAAGAGGGAGTTAGATGTGGCCCTTGTGGCTAAGGGGATCAGGGGGTATGGAGAGAAGGCAGGTACGGGATACTGAGTTGGATGATCAGCCATGATCATATTGAATGGCGAATGGTGCAGGCTCGAAGGGCCGAATGGCCTCTACTCCTGCACCTAATTTCTATGTTTCTATAGTTGCCGAGAGAACCAGTGACAAAACAGGAAGGTCCTGCTTCTCCTCCAATTATGACACGTGTAAGATTAAAATACTCAAAATGATTCATCTGCAAACGGCAAATACTGCTTGGGAGAGTATTTATGGGAAGAAAGTGCTTGTATTTATACACAGCCCTTTGGTGACCTCAGGGCATCGCAAAGCACTTTGCGGACAATGAAATCATTTCAGCGAGCAGTCAAGTAAGATAATCGTGGACTCGGGGCAGCTGTTTTGTGCCCAGCAAGTTCAAATTAGCCCCACTGTGATAATGGCCAAATGAACTGCCAATGTCTCGAGGGCTGAACTTTAAGGTGAAGGGGGCAAAGTTTAAAGGGGCAGGTTGGTGGTGGAGGCACATACGATAGTGTCTGATGTGTTTTACACAGAGAGTGTGGAATTCTCTGCCACAGAAAGCAGTTGAGGCCACACAGTTCATTGGCTGTATTTAAGAGGGAGTTAGATGTGGCCCTTGTGGCTAAAGGGATCAGGGGGTATGGAGAGAAGGCAGGTATGGGATACTGAGTTGGATGATCTGCCATGATCATATTGAATGGCGAATGGTGCTGGCTCGAGGGGCCGAATGGCCTCTACTCCTGCACCTATTGTCTATTGGAATAGGTGACATTTCGGGTCGAAACACTTCTTCAGACTTCGACCCGAAACTTCACCTATTCCTTCTCTCCAGAAATGCTGCCTGACCCGCTGAGTTACTCCAGCACTCTGTGTCTATTTGCAGGTTAATAAGATGTGATTGACTCTTAACCTTGCAATAAACACCAGCTGCTCACCTCCCTAGAACGATGGCTATGTACGTTGGCAAGTCTGGCCATAAACAGGGAATGTGTTGGCAGATTTATTAGGACAACAAGTTCAACTATGGAGAGAAGGCAGGTACAGGATACTGAGTTGGATGATCTGCCATGATCATATTGAATGGCGAATGGTGCAGGCTCGAAGGGCCGAATGGTCTCTACTCCTGCACCTTTTGTCTATGTTTCTATAGTGGTCTTTTTAAGAGGAAGATTAGGTTGGCACATGGTTACGCAGGGAGTCGAGAGACAAGAGTGTTTTATTGTCATCTGTTTCGAAACGCAACAATGAAATTCTTACTTGGAGCAGCGCAACAGAACATGTGTGAAAACAGTATATGTACACAAAATGCTGGAGTAACTCAGCGGGTCAGGCAGCATCTCTGGAGAACGTGGACAGGCGATGCTTCTTCAGACCTATCCATGTTCTCCAGAGATGCAGAGTTACTCCAGCACTTTGTGTCTATCTTTGACACAAACCTGCACCTGCAGTTATTTGTATCCACACGCTGTGCCTCCAATTCATTTTTTGCCGAGCCGCTACTGAACCTTCTTCCATTTTTCTTGCACCGACCAATAATTTTTCTTGTTCCTGACTGAAGATATCACTCTGGGGAAAGGAGGGATATGGATCGCTTGTAGTGCAGAGGAGAGTAGTTGGTCTTGACACAGGTTCAAGGTGAAGGGGAAAAGATTTAATGGGAATCTGAGGAGTAATGACCCCGTCCCACTTAGGAAACCTGAACAGAAACCTCTGGAGACTTTGCGCCCCGCCCAAGGTTTCCGTGCGGTTCCCGGAGGTTGCAGGTGGTTGCCGGAGGTTGCAGGTGGTTGCCGGAGGTTGCAGGTAGTGGAAGCAGGTAGGGAGACTGACCAAAACCTCCGGGAACCGCACGGAAACCTTGGGTGGGGCGCAAAGTCTCCAGAGGTTTCCGTTCAGGTTTCCTAAGTGGGACATGGGCATAACTTTTTCACACAAAGGGCGGTGGGTGCATGGAACGAGCTGCCAGAGGAGGTAGTTGAGGCTGGGACTATCCCAACATTTAACCATATAACCATATAACAATTACAGCACGGAAACAGGCCATCTCGGCCCTACAAGTCCGTGCCGAACAACTTTTTTTTCCCCTTAGTCCCACCTGCCTGCACTCATACCATAACCCTCCATTCCCTTCTCATCCATATGCCTATCCAATTTATTTTTAAATGATACCAATGAACCTGCCTCCACCACTTCCACTGGAAGCTCATTCCACACCGCCACCACTCTCTGAGTAAAGAAGTTCCCCCTCATGTTACCCCTAAACTTCTGTCCCTTAATTCTGAAGTCATGTCCTCTTGTTTGAATCTTCCCTATTCTCAAAGGGAAAAGCTTGTCCACATCAACTCTGTCTATCCCTCTCATCATTTTAAAGACCTCTATCAAGTCCCCCCTTAACCTTCTGCGCTCCAGAGAATAAAGACCTAACTTATTCAACCTATCTCTGTAACTTAGTTTACGTTTAACAGTTAGACAGGTACATGGATAGGACAAGTTTGGAGGGCTATGGACCAAACGCGGGCAGGTGGGACTAGTGTAGATGGGGCATGTTGGCCGGTGTGGGCAAGTTGGGCTGAAGGGCCTGTTTCCACACTGTATCACTCTATAAGCCAATTAACCTACGAAACCTGCATGTCTTGGGAGTGTGGGAGGAAACCGGAGCACCCGGAGAAAACCCACGCAGGTCACGGGGTGAAGGTGCAAACTCCGTACAGACAGCACCTGTAGTCAGGATTGAACCCTGGTCTCTGGCGCAGTGAGGCATCAACTCTACCCGCTGCACCACCACTGTGTGTCATTTTCTGTACACCAGCATCTGCAGTTCACACAAAAAAGCTGGAGAAACTCAGCGGGTGCAGCAGCATCTATGGAGCTAAGGAAATAGGCAACGTTTCGGCCCGAAACCCTTCCGGGTTTCGACCCGAAACGTTGCCTATTTCCTTTGGGTTTCGACCCGAAACGTTGCCTATTTCCTTTGGGTTTCAGCCCGAAACGTTGCCTATTTCCTTCGCTCCATAGATGCTGCTGCACCCGCTGAGTTTCTCCAGCTTTTTTGTGTAACCTTCGATTCTCAAGCATCTGCAGTTCGTTGTGTCTGCAGCTCCTTCCTATATTAGTAGCTGTGTCTTCGCTGTTTGTTGGTACATTCTGTAACTGCTTATTGCATATTTCTTGTTAGGTTCCTGCTCAACTAATCAGCGTCCCTTTGATGTTATCTTTCACCATTATGTTCGAGACTGTCACATCCGTGTGATGTACACATGTGGGATGATAAATAATCTTCCTTAAACTAGGCTCGGGCTTTCTCTGTTCTTCACGGAGCTCCTGTACATCGCAATGAAAGACAGCCTTGTTGCTGAAGCCTGCACACCAAGCCCCGGGGTTGCCCGCTTCCGTCTTGTGTGAACCGCCCTGCACTGGCCTTGGATAGAGTGGGTCTGGAGAGGATGTTCCCACTAGTGAGAGAGTCTAGGACCAGAGGACACAGCCTCGGAATAAAGGGACGTTCCTTTTGGAAGGAGATGAGGAGGAATTTCTTTAGCCAGAGGGAGGTGAATCTGTGGAATTCTTTGCCACAGACGGCTGTGGAGGCCACAAGTCAGTGGATATACTCAGACTTCAGAATTAAGGGACAGAAGTTTAGGGGGTAATATGAGGGGGAACTTCTTTACTCAGAGAGTGGGTAGCGGTGTGGAATGAGCTTCCAGTGGAAGTGGTGGAGGCGGTTCAGGCCATAAATTGGTCATGGTGGATGGAGGGTTATGGTAAGGCAGAGATAGAAAAATTTTCTTGATGGACTTGTAGTGCGGGCCTGTCCGGGGTTTATGGGGCAGAGAAGGCAGGATTAATGGGGTTCAGGGGTTATGGGGAGAAGGCAGGAGAATGTTCTTCTTGCGTATGGCGTGCACAGCCTAAAGTTGATCTGTGTGTGATCTTTGGTCGGCACGGACTCGGTGGGCTGAAGGGCCTGTTTCCGCGCTGAATCTAAAGCTGACGTAGACACGGATAGCACCATTGCACTTTTGAGCAAACTATTATAGTTCCTCTCATAATCAAACTGCAGAGTTGCCAATCACACCAAAGTGTGCAGCAACAATTACTAATTATAAGTACCAAGACTTGTAACAATTCCTGTATGTACAGAACAGAGGAAACATTGAGAAACTGGCAATGAAAAGTTGTGATATATATCCCCAGGTTTAGTCCAATTGAAATGTGTAGGAAGGAACTGCAGATCTTGCATTAAACTGAAGATAGACACAAAAATCTGGAGTAACTCAGTGGGTCAGGCAGCATCTGTGGAGAACATGGATAGGTGATGTTTCACACAGTGCTGGAGTAACTCAGTGGGTCAGGCAGCATCTGTGGAGAACATGGATAGTTGACGTTTCACAGAGTGCTGGAGTAACTCAGCGGGTGCAACAGCATTTATGGAGTGAAGGAAATAGGTAACGTTTCGGGCCGAAACCCTTGTGGGTTTCGGCCCGAAACGTTGCCTATTTCCAGAAGACTTTCGGCCCGATACGATGCTGGTTCATTATGATGATAGACACAAAATGCTGGAGTAACTCAGCGGGGCAGGCAGCATCTGTGGAGAACCTGCATTGGTTACCTTTCCCACAGTCTTCGAGTATCTCAGTGGGTCAGGCAGCATCTGTGGAGAACATGGATAGGTGACGTTTCACAGAGTGCTGGAGGAACTCAGCGGGTCAGGCAGCATCTGTGGAGAACATGGATAGGTGACGTTTCGGGTCGGGACCCTTGTTCAGACACCCCAGTCTGGGTGTCAATTGTTGACATTGAGATGAGATTCTTGATCAGTGCAGGTGTCAGGGGTTATGGGGAGAAGGCAGGAGAATGGGGTTAGGAGGGAGAGATAGATCAGCCACGAATGAATGGCGGAGTAGACTTGATGGGCCGAATGGACTGATTCTACTCCTATTCCTTATGAGATCTTAAACCAAGGCTCCATCCACCTCTTGAAATGAATGTAACATGTGATGTGGTTAGTGTTTCAGGGAGCATGAGGTTGTTTGGTCAACATGACACAATGGACATTAGTTTAGACATTGGTGTTGGTTGTGTAGAGATTGGCCAGTGTGTTGCCAACATGACAATTAGTTGTAAAGTGCTTTGTGCATGATCTAAACCCGCAGTTGCTAAAAAAAATATCCAATTATTTCTTTGAGTTGACCCCGATTAACCTGTTAACCATTGATTGCAGAAACTAAATAGCATCAAACACAGAATGTCAGGAGTGCAGGAGTTTCATTCTGTTCTGATGGGATTTGTTGATTGGGGGGAAAGTACATTTTACTCCCATAATAACTCCTGCCGATAGGATGATGAAATTGTTTTATTGTTGGTAATAAACGTGTGTTTTCTCCGGGTGCTCCGGTTTTTTTCCCACACACCAAAGATGTACAGGTTACACAAAAAAGCTGGAGAAACTCAGCGGGTGCAGCAGCATCTATGGAGCGAAGGAAATAGGCGACGTTTCGGGCCAAAACCCTTCTTTAGACTGATCGGGGGCGGGGGTGGGTGGGGACAAGAAAGGAAAAAGGAGGAGGAACCCGAAGGCTGGGGGATGGGAGGAGACAGCAGGGGGGCTGAGGAAGGGGAGGAGACAGCAAGGACTAACAAAATTGGGAGAATTCGATGTTCATGCCCCCAGGATGCAGGCAGCCCAGGCGGAATATGAGGTGCTGTTCCTCCAATTTCCAGTGCTGCTCGCTAGATATGGATATACAGGTTAACAGGTTATTTTGTTATCTCCGTCTGAAGGAGGGTTTCGGCCCGAAACGTTGCCTATTTCCTTCGCTCCATAGATGCTGCTGCACCCGCTGAGTTTCTCCAGCTTTTTTGTGTAACCCCAGGTTATTTTGTTAATTGGCTTCAGCAAGTTGTAAAACTTTTCCCTAGTGTGTGTGTGTGTGTAAGTTAGTGTACAGGGAGATCGATGGTTGGCGCGGACTCGATGGGCCGAAGGGTCACTTTCCGCCCAGTCTCTCTTAAGTCTAATGTCTAAAGATAGTGCAAAGACTAAGACGCCAGAGTGCAAATTATAGTGTTACAGTGTTACAAATACAGAGAAAGTGCAGGTTAAAAAAATGCGAGGTAGGTTGGAAGATCAGGATTATACTTGTAAACAATGGGCCGAAACCGTTTCTGAATCGTGTGTGATGGAGAATAACTTCACACCAGTTTAGAAGAGTTCTGCTTTGATTTTCTTTCTTAGAGCTTTTTTCCGTCTTTGCTTCGATATTCCCGCAATAGGCACTCGCCCCCAGGAGACCACGGCAAAGTCTTACTGAGATATTATGGCCATTACCTGCCCCAAGTCAACCAGACAGTAATGGGACCCTCAAGGGCAACAACGGGATTCTCTGGGGCAATTATGGCACCCTGAGGGTGTGATCGCTAACACAAGCAAATACATCCTTCTCCTCCCTTCAAGCAGAGCTGACGGAGGTTCCATTGCCTCACCTGTGTCTGCTCTGCAACACCGCACCAAATAATATTCTTTGGTTGGGACTACAGGAGATATCTGGAAATATTTTATATATGGCAAAAACAGGAAAGCAGACTATTATCTAAATGGTGGCCGATTGGGAAAGGGGGAGATGCAGCGAGACCTGGGTGTCATGGTACACCAGTCATTGAAGGTAGGCATGCAGGTGCAGCAGGCAGTAAAGAAAGCGAATGGTATGTTAGCTTTCATTGCAAAAGGATTTGAGTATAGGAGCAGGGAGGTTCTACTGCAGTTGTACAGGGTCTTGGTGAGACCACACCTGGAGTATTGCGTACAGTTTTGGTCTCCAAATCTGAGGAAGGACATTATTGCCATAGAGGGAGTGCAGAGACGGTTCACCAGACTGATTCCTGGGATGTCAGGACTGTCTTATGAAGAAAGACTGGATAGACTTGGTTTATACTCTCTAGAATTTAGGAGATTGAGAGGGGATCTTATAGAAACTTACAAAATTCTTAAGGGGTTGGACAGGCTAGATGCAGGAAGATTGTTCCCGATGTTAGGGAAGTCCAGGACAAGGGGTCACAGCTTAAGGATAAAGGGGGAAATCCTTTAAAACCGAGATGAGAAGAACTTTTTTCACACAGAGAGTGGTGAATCTCTGGAACTCTCTGCCGCAGAGGGTAGTCGAGGCCACAGTTCATTGGCTATATTTAAGAGGGAGTTAGATGTGGCCCTTGTGGCTAAGGGGATCAGGGGGTATGGAGAGAAGGCAGGTACAGGGATACTGAGTTGGATGATCAGCCATGATCATATTGAATGGCGGTGCAGGCTCGAAGGGCCGAATGGCCTCTACTCCTGCACCTAATTTCTATGTTTCTATGTTTCTATTTGGCACGTACACAACATCTATGGGAGATGGGCAGAGTTAGCAAGACCAGCATCAATCACCTGTCCAGAAGCTGGCCCTCTCTTCTGCCATTTCATGGATCACAGTTGATCTGATCTTGGCCTTAGGCCAACTCTTCTGCCTGTTCCATCTTCTCCCCTGTCATCAGAAAACTTGAGTACATTCAGTAATGCCCAGGGAGAGGTGGACACTGCCCGGTCCATCACAGTACTGACCGCCCCACCATCGAAGGGACCTACATAGAAACATAGAAATTAGGTGCAGGAGTAGAGGCCATTCGGCCCTTCGAGCCAGCACCATTCGCCATTCAATATGATCATGGCTGATCATCCAACTCAGTATCCCGTACCTGCCTTCTCTCCATACCCCCTGATCCCCTTAGCCACAAGGGCCACATCTAACTCCCTCTTAAATATAGCCAATGAACTGTGGCCTCAACTACCTTCTGTGGCAGAGAGTTCCAGAGATTCACCACTCTCTGTGTGTGAAAGAACATTGAACATTGCCTTGTGAGATCCATGGTGATGTACATTGCAGATAGCATTTACACCAATGATAGACACAAAATGCTGGATCTGAAGAAGGGTCTCGACCTGAAACGTCACCCATTCCTTCTCTCCACAGATGCTGCCTGTCCCGCTGAGTTACTCCAGCTTTTTGTGTCTATCTTCAGTTCAAACCGGCATCTGCAGTTCCTTCCTAATCTAATTATCGGGTTCCCCGTCCAAATATACCCGAGTCCTTGTGGCAATATACTTGCTTAAGGACCATTCAATGGGGTGACGTTTTTATTTTAGATTTTAGAGATACAGCGCAGTTCCTTTTAAGAATAATGGGTCGGGCATTTAGGACTGAGATGGGGGGAAACTTCTTCACCCAGAGAGTTGTGGATCTGTGGAATTCTCTGCCACAGAAGGCAGTGGAGGCTAATTCACTGGATGTTTTTCAAGAGAGAGTTATAGACAATAGGTGCAGGAGTAGGCCATTCGGCCCTTCGGGCCAGCACCGCCATTCAATGTGATCATGGCTGATCGTCCCCAATCAGTACCCCGTTCCTGCCTTCTCCGAAGTTAAGATTTAGCTCTTGGGGCTAACGGAACCAAGGGATATGGGGGAGAAGGCAGGAACGGGATTGTGGATGGGACAGTGAATGGCGGTGCTGGCTCGAAGGGCCGAATGGCCTCCTCCTGCACCTGTTGTCTATGTTTCCCTTCCTACACATTATATTTGAGCGATGGAGGCAGCTCTTTCAGCGCTTGTGGCGTTAAGATTGGGCGTTCAGCAGCTGGAATTGACGGCGAATACAAACGGAGCTGAGAGAGAATGAATTCGCTTCGCAAGGCAAGGATGTGAGGCGGGGGGGGGGGGGTTGGTTTAAATTATTGCTTTCCATTAAAAAGGTGGGAGGTTAGAAGAAGGTGTCGCCGTGAATGGAAGGACAAGTGTCTCATATCCACCCTGCTCATCCCATTGGCCACTGTCCGGGAAACGGTGGCCTGGAATATCATTGGATTTCATGTACTGATATGAGAGGGGGAAAAAATAATGAGCGAACGATAGAGAGAGAGAGACAGAGGCACACACATTGATTCGAGGCTCAGAGAGAAAGGAAAACCCCTTCCTCAGTCTCGCCTGATCGAAGAGGCCACACAGTTATTTTCCCCTTGGAGAAAAATTGTAACAGATCCACCGCGAGTCGGACATCCAGGGAGATTATTTTTTTAAAACACTCCCTTTTTTTCTCTCCAGCTTTCCAGATTGGATTGGTTTGGGTGTAGGACAGAGGGGCAAGGAGGAGAGGCGGTCTCTACCTGTTACTGGGAAGCAAGCGGGGTTTTAATTGAAGGTTAAAAGGGGGGGGGGGGGAGAGGAGAGAGGGGAGAGGGGAGGGAGAGAGGAGTGGAGAGAGAGGGGAGAGGGAGAGAGGGAGAGGGGAGAGGAGAGAGGAGAGAGAGAGAGAGGGAGAAGGAGAGAGAGGAGACAGGAGAGAGAGAGAGGAGAGAGAGAGGAGAGAGAGAGGAGAGGAGAGAGAGAGAGAAGAGAGAGAGAGAGGAGGGGAGAGAGAGAGAGGAGGAGAGGGGAGAGGAGAGAGAGAGAGGGGAGAGGAGAGAGGAGAGAGGAGAGAGGAGAGAGGAGAGAGGAGGGAGAGAGGAGAGAGAGAGAGGGGAGAGAGGGGAGAGAGAGGGGAGAGGAGAGAGGGAGAGAGGGAGAGGAGAGAGAGGGGGGAGGGAGGATTGTGTGTCTGCCGACTGTGACCTGGGAGCGTTGATTTAGAGGAGAGGAGAGAGAGAGGGAGAGAGGGGAGAGGGGAGAGAGAGAGAAGAGAGGGGGAGAGAGAGGGGGGGGGGAGAGAGGGGGGCTAGAGATAGAGAGGGTGGAGGAAGAGAGAGGGTGGGAGAAGGGGAGAGGGGGGGAGGGGGGGGAGGGAGAGAGAGGGGGGGGAGAGAGAGGGAGTGAGAGAGAGAGAGAGGTGAGAGAAATAGGGAGAGAGAGAGAGATAGGGAGAGAGAGACGGGGAGAGAGGGAAGGAGGGGGCGAGAGAGAAGAGAGAGGGGGAGAGGGGGAGAGAGAGAGAGAGGGAGAGAGAGAGAGAGAGGGAGAGAGAGAGGAGAGAGAGAGAGAGAGAGAGAGGGGGGGAGAGAGAGGGGGAGAGAGGGAGAGAGAGAGAGAGAGAGAGAGAGAGAGGGGGGGAGAGAGAGAGGGAGAGAGAGGGGGGGAGAGAGGGGGGGGGGGGGGGGGAGAGAGAGAGGGGGGGGGGGAGGGAGAGGGGGAGGAAGAGGGAGGAGGGGGTGGAGAGAGAGAGAGGAGCAAAGGCATAGATGGGTAAAATCGGCAGGACCAAGGAAGAAAAGGCAGCGTTGCAGTTCGCGGAATGCCCGCACTGCTGTGTGACTTGAAATCTTAATAACTCGACAATGAAGAGATTATTCCATTAACAAAGGGCTGGCAGATCGAGCCACGTTGAATAGGGGGTCCCGCTGCAGGGGAGGGGAGAAAGGGATCGAGGGAGAGAAGAGAGACGGAGAAGGGCCGGTGGAGATTGAAGGACAATATACTGTGGGGTGGGGAGAGAGACCGAGCTACACCAGCCCCTCACTGCCCTTTCTCCAGAAGCTGATAGAGGAAAATGGAAACTGGACGCTGCGAGAACGGGAAGAGCTCTAGTCGAGGCCTGGCTGGCTGATTTAGTGGTTTGTTCCTCATCTTGAATCGCCCCATTGTTTGCCTCAACCCTGCTCTTGGTCGGGGAGGGGGAGAGTAGACGAGGAGAGGGAGAGAGGGGGGGGGCGATGCTTCGACGCCGTGTGCCGGCCCCTCTAGCAGAGAAGGATCGAGGAGGTGATGGAGACAATCGGAATACACAAGAGGATTTGCACCAGAGAGCGGCAGGAGCGCGGAGAGGGTGAGTGGTCTGAGTGGGGGGGCTGGGGTTTGGGGAGGGAGGGGAGGGAAGGTCCAGGAACAAAGGGAAAGGGAGAGAGACTGTGTGAAATACACGGTGCAAATCAAATTGCTGGTCGGTGCAAGAAAAATGGAAGAAGGTTCAGTAGCGGCTTGGCCAAAAAAACATTGAATTGGAGGCACAAAGCGGAGATACAAAGAACTGCAGATTGATAGGCACTCAGTCACGGTGCTGGCTCGAAGGGCCGAATGGCCTACCCCTGCACCTATTGGCTATTGTCTAAAGTGGTGCATCTCTGTGGAGAACGTGGATAGGTCTGAAGAAAGGGTTCTGACCCGAGAGGTCACCTGTCCATGTTCTCCAGAGACTGTGTCTGTCTGTCTGTGTGTGTGTCTGTGTGTGTGTGTGTCTGTGTGTGTGTGTCTGTGTGTCTGTGTGTGTGTGTCTGTGTGTGTGTGTGTGTGTGTGTGTGTGTGTGTGTGTGTGTGTGTGTGTGTGTGTGTGTGTGTGTGTCTGTCTGTGTGTGTGTGTGTGTGTGTGTGTGTGTGTGTGTGTGTGTGTCTGTGTGTCTGTGTGTGTGTCTGTGTGTGTAGGTGTGTGTGTGTGTGTGTGTGTGTGTGTGTGTGTGTGTGTGTGTGTGTGTGTGTGTGTGTGTGTGTGTGTGTGTGTCTGTGTGTGTGTCTGTGTGTGTGTGTGTGTGTGTGTGTCTGTGTGTCTGTGTGTGTGTCTGTCTGTGTGTGTGTGTGTCTGTGTGTCTGTGTGTGTGTGTGTGTGTGTGTGTGTGTGTGTGTGTGTGTATAGGTGTGTCTGTGTGTGTGTGTGTGTGTCAGTGTGTGTGTGTGTGTGTGTGTGTCTGTCCACATTTTTGAAGGACAATCCGAAGACAGACACGACAAATCTGGAGTAACTCAGCAGGACAGGCAGCATCTACTGGGAGAGAAGGAATGGGCGACGTTTCGGGGTCAAGACCCTTCTTCAGACTGAAGAAAAGTCACCCATTCCTTCTCTCCAGAGACGCTGCCTGTCCCGCTGAGTTACTCCAGCACTTTGTGTGTCTATCGTCGGTTTAAACCAGCACCTGCAGTTCCTTCCTCCACTTGCAAACCCCGAACAGGTGGACTGCAACCAAATGCTTCTCTCTAGAGACCGAGCACGATGGGCCGAACGGCCTCCTTCTGTGTGGTAATAGATTGTTTAATGTGTTTGTTATTGCGAGACGGATGGATAGAGACGGAGGCGGGGAGGGGGAGACTATGGGCTGGTTTGTGGATGAACAGGGCCCGCCAGGGGAATGAGAGGTGATGGTGGATCGAATCAAAATGTAGGCGCCGACTCGGGGAAGCGCGGATCATTAGAGAGCTGGATTAGAGGAATAAACGGGAGCATTCGTGAAGGAAGACTGGGGAATGGAGAGAAGAGAGAAAGGTGAACTGAGAGGCAGAGGGGAAGGACAGAGTGGGGCAGCGGGAAGTGAGAGGAACGGGGTTAGACTACAAAGGTGTGGGGTAGACAAAGGAAGGGCGTGTTGCAGAGGACACGGCGTTCACTAGTAAAGGACACACACACACAGAGATAGAGAAATAACAGGAGCATTCACAACTACACAGTAGACACAGGCCCTTCGGCCCCTCAGAGTCCGCGCCGACCACCAGCCACTACTAGTTCTACCCCATCACACACTAGAGGGAGGATGTACAGAGGGGCCAGTTTGTGGACAATAACTAACCCGTACCTGTGGGGGGAAACCGGAGCAGCCGGAGAAAACCCACCCGGTCGCGGGGAGAACGTGCAAACTCCGTACAGGCAGCATCTGTAGTCGGGATCGAACCCGGGTCCCAGGCGCCGCGAGGCCGCAACTCAGAGAGTGGCTGACATAAACTAGAGGGGTCGGGACGGGTGTGAATGAAACTTGGCCTCTTCAAGACTCCTTGCTTCTTCTGGTAGGCGAGCCTTCAGCCACTTGAGGAATTCTCACCCCAACACCTCCTCTGCTTTTAATCCCCCCCCCTCTCTCTAATACATTCTCTATAACCGAGTTCATTGTCAAAACCTTTGCGTTTCCCCATGTTTTAATATCAAACCTTTGGTCAAAGGACCGTGGTGATGTCAATAGCAAATAGGTGCAGGTGTAGAGGCCATTCGGCCCTTCGAGCCTGCACAATTCGCCATTCAATATGATCATGGCTGATAGAAACATAGAAATTAGGTGCAGGAGTAGGCCATTCGGCCCTTCGAGCCTGCACAATTCGCCATTCAATATGATCATAGCTGATAGAAACATAGAAATTAGGTGCAGGAGTAGGCTATTCGGCCCTTCGAGCCTGCACAATTCGCCATTCAATATGATCATGGCTGATCATCCAACTCAGTATCCCATCCCTGCCTTCTCTCCATACCCCCTGATCCCTTTAGCCACAAGGGCCACATCTAACTCCCTCTTAAATATAGCCAATGAACTGTGTGGCCTCAACTACCTTCTGTGGCAGAGAGTTCCACAGATTCACCACTCTCTGTGTGAAAAAAAAATGTTTTTCTCATCTCGGTCCTAAAAGATTTCCCCCTTATCCTTAAACTGTGTGTGTGGCCCCTTGTCCTGGACTTCCCCAACATCGGGAACAATCTTCCTGCATCTAGCCTGTCCAACCCCTTAAGAATTTTGTAAGTTTCTATAAGATCCCCCCTCAATCTTCTAAATTCTAGCGAGTACAAGCCGAGTCTATCCAGTCTTTCTTCATATGAAAGTCCTGACATCCCAGGAATCAGTCTGGTGAACCGTCTCTGTACTCCCTCTATGGCAATAATGTCTTTCCTCAGATTAGGCAACAATGTGGACCGGATCGGGATTCATCACCGAACCTACAGCTCACATACAAAGACCAAGGTCGGGATGGAGATCAGGGGGATTAGTGTCTCTGCAAGAGCTGATGTTTTGGTGACAGGCCGCTGTGCGATTTGCACAGTTGCTATTGAAGTGTTATTGGGGCATGACGGGACATAATGATGCCTTTCGTGAAGCATTCTGATCAGGCAGCATGGGATAACGCAGGATTAAGAGGAAAGTGGAGAGAGGGGGAGAGGGAGAGGGGAGTGAGCTGCGATGAAGGAGAAGTGTGGGAGTGACAGCAGAATTAGAACAGATGTCAAACCCACCTTAACAACATCCAGCGGTGAGGTAAGGTGGTTCTTCATACGAAAGTCCTGGGATGTCAGGACTTTCATATGAAGAAAGACTGGATAGACTCGGCTTGTACTCGCTAGAATTTAGAAGATTGAGGGGGGATCTTATAGACACTTACAAAATTCTTAAGGGGTTGGACAGGCTAGATGCAGGAAGATTGTTCCCGATGTTGGGGAAGTCCAGGACAAGGGGCCACACACAGTTTAAGGATAAGGGGGAAATCTTTTAGGACCGAGATGAGAAAAACATTTTCTCACACAGAGAGTGGTGAATCTGTGGAATTCTCTGCCACAGAAGGTAGTTGAGGCCACACAGTTCATTGGCTATATTTAAGAGGGAGTTAGATGTGGCCCTTGTGGCTAAAGGGATCAGGGGGTATGGAGAGAAGGCAGGTACAGGATACTGAGTTGGATGATCAGCCATGATCATATTGAATGGTGAATGGTGCAGGCTCGAAGGGCCGAATGGCCTCTACTCCTGCACCTGTTGTCTATTGTCTATTGAATTCAGTATTGAAGTATAACATGTTTAGACATTAGTGATACAGAGCAGAAACAGGCCCTTCAGCCCACAGAGTCCATGCTAACTAATGTCCACCCCTAACACTAACCTACTCACACGATTTTGTACAATTTACCAAGCCTGCAAACCTGTATATCTTTGGACAACATAGAAAATAGGTGCAGGAGTAGAGGCCATTCGGCCCTTCGAGCCTGCACCATTCGCCATTCAATATGATCATGGCTGATCATCCAACTCAGTATCCTGTACCTGCCTTCTCTCCATACCCCCTGATCCCTTTAGCCACAAGGGCCACATCTAACTCCCTCTTAAATATAGCCAATGAACTGTGTGGCCTCAACTACCTTCTGTGGCGGAGAATTCCACAGATTCACCACTCTCTGCGTGGAGTGTGGGAGGAGATCGGAGCGCCCGGAGAAAATCCTCGCAGGTCACGGGGAGAATGCGCAAACTCCGTACAGACAGCACCCGTAGTCAGGATGGGACCCGGGTCTCTGGCGCTGTGAGGCAGCAGCACTACCTGCTGCACCACCGCGACCCCCTATTTATAGAAGAAAGAGAAGAAACAAAGGCTGCTAGCGTGGGAGTGCTTAATAGAGGTGATGACAGCAAGAAGCACGACAGAATTAGAACCCGCACAGATAAAGATAAGAAATTAAAAGGATCAATCAAGCTCAAAGGAATAATCTATATAAAAAACGGTGAAGGGAGGGTAGGCAGGGGATGTACGAGTTGGTAAGAGAAATAAGTGGTTTGCATCAAATAATATTCATAGAAACATAGAAATTAGGTGCAGGAGTAGAGGCCATTTGGCCCTTCAACCTATTTCTGTAACTTAGTTGTTGAAACCCCTCGTACGTCGACTCTAGTTCCCTTTCCACATGCGCTGATGAGTTTTTCCGATACTTTCATTGTTTTTAGAAGCCATCAAAAAATTCAAGTCTTTCTTCTGAGAGAGGAACCGATAGAAGGGGAGAAACATAGAAACATAGAAATTAGGTGCAGGAGTAGAGGCCATTCGGCCCTTCGAGCCTGCACCATTCGCCATTCAATATGATCATGGCTGATCATCCAACTCAGTATCCTGTACCTGCCTTCTCTCCATACCCCCTGATCCCTTTAGCCACAAGGGCCACATCTAACTCCCTCTTAAATATAGCCAACGAACTGTGTGGCCTCAACTACCCTCTGTGGCAGAGAGTTCCACAGATTCACCACTCTCTGTGTGAAAAAAGTTCTTCTCATCTCGGTTTTAAAGCATTTCCCCCTTATCCTTAAGCTGTGACCCCTTGTCCTGGATTTCCCAAACATCGGGAACAATATTCATGAGAACTTTTAACTCCTGCAAATTAATCGGTAAAATAAATGCTGGAAAAACATATATAAAGTGGGAGAGTGGCTGCCTTAATGCCCCTGTCCCACTTAGGAAGCCTGAACGGAAATCTCTGGAGACTTTGCGCCCCACCCAAGGTTTCCGTCCGGTTCCCCGGAGGTTGCAGGTGGTTGCCGGAGGTTGCAGGTAGTGGAAGCAGGTAGGGAGACTGACGAAAACCTCCGGGAACCGCACGGAAACCTCCAGAGGTTTCCGTTCAGGTTTCCTAAGTGGGACGGGGCGGTTCCATCCTGACTACAGGTGCTGTCTGTACGGAGTTTGCACGTTCTCAGTTTGCACGTTCCTTAAATGTAAATTGTCCCTCGCCTGTGTAGGATAGTATTAGTGTGCGGGGATCGCTTGGTGGGCCGAAGGGCCTGTTTCCGCGCTGTATCTCTAAACTTAACTAAACTAAAAGGATTGTGTTCCTGCCATGTGTGTACTGGATGTCAAGTTCCCCAAAGAGGGGAACCTAGGAATGGGGAATACAAACTGGAGAATATTATCTGGGGAGCATCAAGGTAATAATTAGCACAATATAAGGTGCTCAATAGCCAAGGAACTGCATTGAAACATAGAAAATAGGTGCAGGAGGAGGCCATTCGGCCCTTCGAGCCAGCACCGCCATTCAATGTGATCATGGCTGATCGTCCCCTATCAATAACCCGTGCCTGCCTTCTCCCCATATCCCTTGACTCCACTAGCCCCTAGAGCTCTATCTAACTCGCTCTTAAATCCATCCAGTGATTTGGCCTCCACTGCCCTCTGTGGCAGGGAATTCCACAAATTCACACAACTCTCTGAGTGAAAACGTTTTTTCTCACCTCAGTCTTAAATGACCTCCCCTTTATTCTAAGACTGTGTGTGGCCCCTGGTTCTGGACTCGCCCAACATTGGGAACATTTTTCCTGCATCTAGCTTGTCCAGTCCTTTTATAATTTTAGATGTTTCTATAAGATGCCCCCCCTCATCCTTCTAAACTCCAGTGAATACAAGCCTAGTCTTTTCAATCTCTCCTCATATGACAGTCCCGCCATCCCAGGGATCAATCTGGTGAACCTACGCTGCACTGCCTCAATCACAAGGATGTCCTTCCTCAAATTAGGAGACCAAAACTGTACACAATACTCCAGATGTGGTCTCAGCACAGAGCCCTATACAGGTGCTGGAATCTTGAGCAAAAGACAAAGTGCTGGAGTAACTCAGTGAGCCAGGCAGCATCTGTGGAAGGTAAATGTAGGATTTGGTCTGATATGGGTTTGGACTGATTTGAATTTTGAATGCAAAAATAGAACGTGCAGCTGCTTTTGTGTTTATTTTTATTTTGAAATGGAAAACCTGGATGATTTCTCAATTCAGGATGGCACAGTGGAACAACTGGTAGAGGTGCCCACCTCACCACTCTGAAGACCCGGGTTCGATCCTGAGCATGGGTGCTGTCTTTGTGGAGTTTGCACTTTCTTCCTGTCACCACATTAGTCTCCTCTGGGTTGTTCGTTTTTCCTCCCACACCCCAAAGGTTAATTTGCCCTCTGTAAGTTGCCCCATAGTGCGTAGCGTGTGGATAAGCAAGTGGGATAACATAGAACGGGTGATCGATGGTCAAAGTGGGCCGAATGGCCTGTTTCCCTGCTGTATTTCTCCCAAGAAAGATATGCACCAATGTATTTCCTAGACTTGAGGATCTGCGTTATTGAGAAACATAGAAACATCGACAATAGGTGCAGGAGTAGAGGCCATTCGGCCCTTCGAGCCTGCACCGCCATTCAATATGATCATCCAACTCAGTATCCCATACCTGCCTTCTCTCCATACCCCCTGATCCCTTTAGCCTCAAGGGCCACATCTAACTCCCTCTTAAATATAGCCGATGAACTGTGTGGCCTCAACTATCTTCTGTGGCAGAGAATTCCACAGATTCACCACTCTCTGTGTAAAAAATGATTTTCTCATCTCGGTCCTAAAAGACTTGCCTCTTATTCTTAAACTGTGTGGCCCCTAGTTCTGGACTTCCCCAACATCGGGAACAATCTTCCTGCATCTAGCCTGTCCAACCCCTTAAGAATTTCGTAAGTTTCTATAAGATCCCCCCTCAATCTTCTGAATTCTAGCGAGTACAAGCTGAGTCTATCCAGTCTTTCTTCATATGAAAGTCCTGACATCCCAGGAATCAGTCTGGTGAACCTTCTCTGTACTCCCTCTATGGCAAGAATGTCTTTAATTGTGAACAGCCGACAACAATGTGGACCGGATCGGGATTCAGTGCCGAAAAGTTGTCTCACCCGCTGAGTTTCTCCAGCATTTGAGTCTACCTTTGGGTTATTGAGAATATTCTTCTAAAACCTAAAACAAACTAATTTCAAGGGAGGTTACACAAAAAAGCTGGAGAAACTCAGCGGGTGCAGCAGCATCTATGGAGGGAAGGAAATAGGCAACGTTTCGGGCCGAAACCCTTCTTCAGACTGGGATTTCAAGGGAGGGTTTGTTGTGGAAGAATGAATGCCCAGGAGAGAGAATCTAATACGAATTAAATTAACTGATAACATGCAAATGGGGAGAGCAAGAATGAAGGGAATATGTAGAAACAGCAGACAATTGTAAACTATTTATCATGGCCAAGAGGAATAAAGAAATAAAATTATTGGGAACCAAATGAGTGGAATGTTTTCAGGCACAAAAATTAGACTGAAGAAAAGTTCGAGGAGTGTCGGGATAAAATTATTGGCACATAAACAAAATGAAAGAAATATTAAATAATGAAGTCACATCAGTAATTACCATGGAGATGGAGTCAGTGGACTTTGGAAGATGAGATTAAATAGAAATAGAACTATTTTCAGTTAAGTAACTCAGGGACTGTACCACTGATGCAGGTGGAATATATCTACGCATTCTTAAGGGAAAATAGTGTTGGCACCATGATAGAAACATAGAAACATAGAAATTAGGTGCAGGAGTAGGCCATTCGGCCCTTCGAGCCTGCACCGCCATTCAATATGATCATGGCTGATCATCCAACTCAGTATCCCGTACCTGCCTTCTCTCCATACCCCCTGATCCCCTTAGCCACAAGGGCCACATCTAACTCCCTCTTAAATATAGCCAATGAACTGGCCTGAACTACCCTCTGTGGCAGAGAGTTCCAGAGATTCACCACTCTCTGTGTGAAAAAAGTTCTTCTCATCTCGGTTTTAAAGGATTTCCCCCTTATCCTTAAGCTGTGACCCCTTGTCCTGGACTTCCCTAACATCGGGAACAATCTTCCTGCATCTAGCCTGTCCAACCCCCTTAAGAATTTTGTAACTTTCTATAAGATCCCCTCTCAATCTTCTAAATTCTAGAGAGTATAAACCAAGTCTATCCAGTCTTTCTTCATAAGACAGTCCTGACATCCCAGGAATCAGTCTGGTGAACCGTCTCTGCACTCCCTCTATGGCATATATACATCTCTGCATTCTTAAGGGAAAATAGTGTTGGCACCATGATACATATTTAGTAATTCATTAACGAACGAACGTTATAGTGACAGATTTTGGTTTTAGTTTAGAGATACGGTGAGTACACAGACCCTTGAGACCACAGAGTCCACGCCAACCAGCGATCACCCGTACACTAGTTCTATCCTCTAGGGACATTACACAGAAGCCAATTAACCAACAAACCTGCACGTCTTTGGAGTGTGGGAGGAAACCCACGCAGGTCACGGGGAGAACGTGCAAACTCCGTACAGACAGCACCGGCAGTAGTCAGGGTTGAACCCGGGGTCTCTGTCGCTGTGAGGCAGCAACTCTACCACTGTGCCATTATTCCTCCCTAGATGGCCAATATGTATGTTTTTAAGTTTCATAACATATTCAGTGGCCCACCTTGACTGTGGGACAACATCATCCCCTTCTTCCCATCAGAACTGCCCCCTCCATCGACTCCGTTAAGTCGAGACTTAAAACTCATCTTAATGCCCCTGTCCCACTTAGGAAACCTGAACAGAAACCTCTGGAGACTTTGCGCCCCACCCAAGGTTTCCGTGAGGTTCCCGGAGGTTTTGGTCAGTCTCCCTACCTGCTTCCACTACCTGCAACCTCCGGCAACCTCCGGCAACCACCTGCAACCTCCGGGAACCGCACGGAAACCTTGGGTGGGGGCGCAAAGTCTCCAGAGGTTTCCGTTCAGGTTTCCTAAGTGGGACAGGGTCATAACTCTCAAGCCTTTCTTGACGTCCTCTGAGCGAGGTCTATATGTATGTAGTGATGTATGTATTTAATCTATGATCCAATGTTGTATAAATTTGGTACCTCCACCAATGTAAAGCTCTTTGGCCAACGAGAGATGTTTTTTAAATGTGCTCTAGAAATAAATGTGACTTGACTAAAAGGGGGGAAATATGATAAGGAACTGCAGATGCTGGAATCTGGGGAAAAAATACAAAGTGCTGGAGGAACTCAACGGGTCAGGCAGCATCTGTGGAGTGAATGGACAGATAATGTTTCGGGGCGAAACCCTTATACAGACTGGAATTACAATAGCATCCAGAAGCCAATAATTAAAAGATGTCATATAAAAAAAAAACCATGGATTTCACAAAGGAAATTCTTGCTAAGTGTTTTGAAGGGTGAGGTTAGACTCGGATAATGTTGACAAGGGTAATATATCTCTGTTTCCAAAATGTGGTCTGTTAGACAGGGCGTCATGCATTAATAAGCAAGATCGGAGTACTTGAGTCAGGAGGCAGCTTTCTGGATGGATGGATGGCCAGTGTTAGCAAGACAATCACTCGGACAGACTGACAGGGATAAATGATATTTTATCCGTGCCATAGAGGGAGTGCAGAGAAGGTTCACCAGACTGATTCCTGGGATGGCAGGACTTTCATATGAAGAAAGACTGGATAGACTCGGCTTGTACTCGCTAGAATTTCGAAGATTGAGGGGGGATCTTACAGAAACTTACAAAATTCTTTAAGGGGTTGGACAGGCTAGATGCAGGAAGATTGTTCCCGATGTTGGGGAAGTCCAGAACAAGGGGTCACACAGTTTAAGGATAAGGGGGATATCCTTTAGGACTGAGATGAGAAAAACATTTTTCACACTGAATCTGTGGAATTCTCTGCCACCGAAGGTAGTTGAGGCCACACAGTTCATTGGCTATATTTAAGAGGGAGTTAGATGTGGCCCTTGTGGCTAAAGGGATCAGGGGGTATGGAGAGAAGGCAGGGATGGGATACTTAGTTGGATGATAAGACATGATCATATTGAATGGCGAATGGTGCAGGCTCGAAGGGCCGAATGGCCTCTACTCCTGCACCTATTGTCTCTGTTTCTATAAGGCCACTATTGTTCATGTTAGATATAGCTCTTGTAGTTGGCCCCTCTCAGTCATGACAGACCATGGGTGATGCATCGTGGTCGGGTCGGATGGGATGCAAGCCTGGGCGATCGATGTCATGTGGAGGACAGACAGGCTGTTGCCCATGCTGCACGCTTCCCCTCTCCACATCGCAGGGCCGTTACAGTTTGGCACCAGCGCTATCGCAGGAGATGCCAGCGTTAGGTTGTAGACAACGACGAACTGCCTTAGTGGCTCCAACTCCGGATTGTCTTGAGGTTTACCCCTGGAGCTGTTTCCATGACTGGATCTGGCCACAAGGCAGCGGAGGTTTTAAACCAGAGTTCCAAACCAGAGGGAGTGCAGAGAAGGTTCACCAGACTGATTCCTGGGATGTCAGGACTGTCTTATGAAGAAAGACTGGACAGACTTGGTTTATACTCTCTAGAATTTAGGAGATTGAGAGGGGATCTTATAGAAACTTACAAAATCCTTAAGGGGTTGGACAGGCTAGATGCAGGAAGATTGTTCCCGATGTTGGGGAAGTCCAGGACAAGGGGTCACAGCTTAAGGATAAGGGGGAAATCCTTTAAAACCGAGATGAGAAGAACTTTTTTCACACAGAGAGGGGTGAATCTCTGGAACTCTCTGCCACAGAGGGTAGTCGAGGCCAGTTCATTGGCTATATTTAAGAGGGAGTTAGATGTGGCCCTTGTGGCTGGATCAGAGGGTATGGAGAGAAGGCAGGTACGGGATACTGAGTTGGATGATCAGCTATGATCATATTGAATGCCGGTGCTAGCTCGAAGGGCTGAATGGCCTACTCCTGCACCTGTTTTCTATGTTTCCATTTTTCTATTAGCCGGAGTAATGATTTAGAAAGCTGTCTGATTTAGTCTGAAGAAGGGTCTTGACCCGTTCCTTCTCTCTAGAGATGCTGCCTGTCCCGCTGAGTTACTCCAGCATTTGTGCCCATCTTCTGTGTAAACCAGCACCTGCAGTTCATAGAAACATAGAAATTAGGTGCAGGAGTAGAGGCCATTCGGCCCTTCGAGCCTGCACCATTCGCCATTCAATATGATCATGGCTGATCATCCAACTCAGTATCCCATACCTGCCTTCTCTCCATACCCCCTGATCCCCTTAGCCACAAGGGCCACATCTAACTCCCTCTTAAATATAGCCAATGAACTGTGGCCTCGACTACCCTCTGCGGCAGAGAGTTCCAGAGATTCACCACTCTCTGTGTGAAAAAAAGTTCTTCTCATCTCGGTTTTAAAGGATTTCCCCCTTATCCTTAAGCTGTGACCCCTTGTCCTGGACTTCCCCAACATCGGGAACAATCTTCCTGCATCTAGCCTGTCCAACCCCTTAAGAATTTTGTAAGTTCCTTCCGACACATAGTGGTTTAGATGTTGGAATCGAAGATGTCCTCATCTGTGGCATCATCAAGGTTCATCAGCAGGGTAGAGCTGCTGCCTCACAGCACCAGAGACCCAGTTTCCATCCTGACCTGGGATGCTGCCTTTGTGGAGTTTAAATGCTCTCCCAGTGGCTGTGTGGATTTTCCTCGTCTGCTCCAGTTTCCTCCCACATCCCAAAGCCCTGCGAGTTTGTAGGTTTATCGAACCCTGTGTAAAATGCCACCTAGTGTGTAGGGAGTGGATGAGAGAATGGGATACCTTAGAACTAGTGTGAACAGGCGATCGATGGTCGGCACGGACTAGGTGGGCCGAAGGGCCTGTTTCCGTGCTGTATCTCTTGATTAAACACTGCGGTGGGCAGTCACAAATCAAAAGCAAATATTAATGACCTTGTCAAATGGTCGAGTGATTTACAAAAGATGTAATTGTGAAGGAGCATTTTCTAAGAAAAGGCTTGTTTTTGAAAATTGAAACTAGGTGGGGGAGCAAAGCAACGGGATTTGGGAACACAAACACATTCATCATGAAACTGTGCACCAGTATCAGAAACGGTGGCCTATCTCTGCCCTAAAGCAAGCAAATGGCCAGATTAATTCTAAAACCCAGAACACAATGGCACCATCCACATCCGACATCAGTCTGAAGAAGGGTCTCGACCCGAAACATCGCCAATCCCTTCTCTCCATAGATGCTGCCTCACCCGCTGAGTTTCCCCAGCATTTGCCATAGAGTGAGTACAGAGAAGGTTCACCAGACTGATTCCTGCGATGTCAGGACTTTCATATGAAGAAAGACTGGATAGACTCGGTTTGTACTCGCTAGAATTTAGAAGATTGAGGGGGGATCTTATAGAAACTTGCAAAATTCTTTAAGGGGTTGGACAGGCTAGATGCAGGAAGATTGTTGTTCCCAAAGGCAGGTACCTGAGTTGGATGATCAGCCATGATCATATTGAATGGCGGTGCAGGCTCGAGGGCCGAATGGGGTCCTGCACCTAATTTCATGTTTCTATGTTTCTATGTTGGGGAAGTCCAGAACAAGGGGTCACACAGTTTAAGGATAAGGGGGAAATCTTTTAGGACTGAGATGAGAAAAACATTTTTCACACAGAGAGTGGTGAATCTGTGGAATTCTCTGCCACAGAGGGTAGTTGAGGCCACTTCATTGGCTATATTTAAGAGGGAGTTAGATGTGGCCCTTGTGGCTAAGGGGATCAGGGGGTATGGAGAGAAGACAGGGACGGGATACTGAGTTGGATGATCAGCTATGATCATATTGAATGGCGAATGGTGCAGGCTCGAAGGGCCGAATGGCCTCTACTCCTGCACCTATTGTCTATGTTTCTATGTTCTTGTCTAAATCAAAGATGTCTCATGCAATCGCTGAGAATATTCCCTCTTCCGCTAGTGACTGCATCAACAACCTGTGCCCACCACCAGTCCCATAAGGTGCCAACACACACCAGCTGGTGCATTAAACCCCTCTGTGGACTAAATGGATCCACTTTCAATTCACTTTGTTCAACAAGGAATAATGTACGATGCTTTTTCGTTCCTTTATAACACACCACCAGGTCGCAATCTCCCCATAAACCCCCGACACCCACACTAATCAAGATTCTATCTGTCTGTGCATTAAAAATATCCACTGACTTGTGGGCTCCACAGCCATCTGTGGCAAAGAATTCCACAGATTCACCACCCTCTGACTAGAGAAATTCCTTCACATAGAAACATAGAAACATAGACAATAGGTGCAGGAGTAGGCCATTCGGCCCTTCGAGCCTGCACCATTCGCCATTCGATATGATCATGGCTGATCATCCAACTCAGTATCCCATCCCTGCCTTCTCTCCATACCCCCTGATCCCTTTAGCCACAAGGGCCACATCTAACCCTCTTAAATTTAGCCAATGAACTGTGTGGCCTCAACTACCATCTGTGGCAGAGAATTCCACAGATTCACCACTCTCTGTGTAAAAAATGATTTTCTCATCTCGATCCTAAAAGACTTCCCCCTTATCCTTAAACTGTGTGACCCCTTGTTCTGGACTTCCCCAACATCGGGAACAATCTTCACATCCCTTTGCCGAAAAAAAACGTCCTTTAATTCTGAGGAAGGAAATTTCTTTAGTCAGAGGGTGGTGAATCTGTGGAATTCATTGCCACAGACGGCTGTGGAGGCCACAAGTCAGTGGATATTTTTAAGGCAGAGATAGATGGATTTTTGATTAGTGCGGGTGTCAGGGGTTATGGGGAGAAGGCAGGAGAATGGGGTTGAGAGGGAGAGATAGATCAGCCACGATTGAATGGCGGAGTAGACTTGATGGGCCGAATGGCCTAATTCTGTTCCTTTCACTTATGACGTTATGTCCTCTGGTTCTGGATTCCCCTACCCTGGGTCAAAGGCTACGTGCATTCACCCTGCCTACACCCCTCATGATTTTATACACCTCTTTTAGATCATCCCTCAGCCTCCAAGGAATAAAGTCCTATGTCTCTCCCAGGATTTCAGTGCAAATGAACCATGTACCTTCAGTACTACACTGTAGGACAATTACATCATATGTGTTGGGCTTAAGTTCATCACCCAAATCCATTTTCAGGCTCTTGGTCCATGGCTTTGAGGGCTCCATTCCATAAAGAGTGCATCCAAAACGTTGTGTGGGAAGAAACTGCAGATGCTGGTTTATACTGAAGATAGACACAAAGAGACTGCAGTCTGAAGAAGGGTCCTGACCCAAAACGTCACCTATCCATGTTCTCCACAGATGCTGCCTGACCCACTGAGTTACTCCAGCACTCTGTGAAACGTCACCTATCCACGTTCTCCACAGATGCTGCCTGACACGCTGAGTTACTCCAGCACTCTGTGAAACGTCACCTATCCACGTTCTCCACAGATGCTGCCTGACCCGCTGAGTTTCGGCAGCGAAATTTTGTGTCTATTTCCTTCACCAGCATCGATGCTGCCTGACCCACTGATTGGCAACGTTTCCGGAAGGCACTCGGCCCGAAACGTTACCAATCCCTGTTCTCCACAGATGCTGCCTGACCCGCTGAGTTACTCCAGCACTTTGTGAAACGTCACCTATCCATGTTCTCCACAGATGCTGCCTGACCCACTGAGTTCTTTTGCACTCTGGCAACGTTGCCTATCCATTCACTCCATAGATGCTGCTGACCCGCTGAGTTACTCCAGCACTCTGTGAAACGTCACCTATCCATGTTCTCCACAGATGCTGCCTGACCCGCTGAATTACTCCAGCACTTTGCATAAATTACAAGCCTACTGTCCGGAGGAACTGCAACAATGAAGTCCCAGAGCAGCAATCACGGCCTCCCGCTGCTGTATACTCAAGGGGCAAACACAGCCAGGAGAACTGTGTCCATATCTTCATAATATTGTCAATGGACTATTCACGCCTAGCAGATAGGATCTGAATCTTGGCATCGACAAATGCCAACCCTGACACTACATCACTCCCCACACACTGGAGGGCAGCCGAGATTATATCCTGAAGTGCCTGGAGGATTTTAGAATCCAGTGCACAAATGTAACCATCTGAGCCTCAGCCCACAGATAGAGCATAAACCATTCTTAAAGGGGTTGGTCAGGCTAGATGCAGGAAGATTATTCCCGATGTTGGGGAAGTCCAGGACAAGGGGCCACACACACAGTTTAAGGATAAGGGGGAAATCTTTTAGGACCGAGATGAGAAAAACATTTTTTTTCCCACACAGAGAGTGGTGAATCTGTGGAATTCTCTGCCACAGAAGGTAGTTGAGGCCACACAGTTCATTGACTATATTTAAGAGGGAGTTAGATGTGGCCCTTGTGGCTAAAGGGATCAGGGGGTATGGAGAGAAGGCAGGTACGGGATACTGAGTTGGATGATCAGCCATGATCATATTGAATGGCGAATGGTGCAGGCTCGAAGGGCCGAATGGCCTCTACTCCTGCACCTATTGTCTATGTTTCTATGTTTCTATGGGCTGATCGCATGGGTTTAGATCGTGAGGTCAAGATGGGCCACCTCTCCCGGCTGAGACACAACATTTTCAAGGGGTCTTCCCGGGGGAGGGGATCTCACCTGCATTCACGTAATTTCGTCCAGATCAAAGGACCACTTGCCCGAAAAACTGTGGTGGATCTGAACGTAATTTTCTGTGAAACATTTGGAATAAAGGATGCTTACGGTACCATTTTGAGTCCCAAGTCTCTCCTTCTTGTCCCTTGCTGTGCTAATGAAGACATCAACAAATTTAAAATCAACAGGGTAATATCTCCACAAAGAGGAATGCTAGATCCACATTTGAAGCCATAACATCAGGTCCCTAATAGGAAGCAATTATTGCCAAACTAATTGGATAAATCAGTGGGGGATTTCTCCCATGAGCAAGGATTTTTGAACAGGCTTGTTATTAGTGGGGTGATGTTAACTCAGTGGGTTTGGAACTTATGTCTCTGAATGCCACCTTGCCAAAATGTGAGAACAAAATTCAATACATTTGGCAATTCACAAATAAATGGAAATATAATCTCTGAGAAATTTGTTGGATTGTCACCAAGACCCAACTGGTTCATTATCATGTTCGAGAAGGAACTGCAGATGCTGGAAAATCGAAGGTAGACAAAAATGCTGGAGTAACTCAGCGGGTCAGGCAGCATCTGTGGAGAACATGGATAGGTGACGTTTCACAGAGTGCTGGAGTAACTCAGCGGGTCAGGCAGCATCTGTGGAGAACATGGATAGGTGACGTTTCACAGAGTGCTGGAGTAACTCAGCGGGTCAGGCAGCATCTGTGGAGAACATGGATAGGTGACGTTTCACAGAGTGCTGGAGTAACTCAGCGGGTCAGGCAGCATCTGTGGAGAACATGGATAGGTGACGTTTCACAGAGTGCTGGAGTAACTCAGCGGGTGCATCAGCATCTATGGAGCGAAGGAAATAGGCAACGTTTCAGGCCGAAACCCTTCCGGGTTTCGGCCCGAAACGTTGCCTATTTCCAGAAGAGTTTCGGCCCGAAAAACGTTGCCTATTTCCTTCGCTCCATAGATGCTGCTGCCCCCGCTGAGTTTCTCCAGCACTTTTTGTCTACCTTAAATGTTTCCGATGTTGGGGGGAGTCCAGAACCAGGGTTCATTCACACAGTTCAAGAATAAGGGGAAGGCCATGTGGGAGGACTGAGATGAGGAAAAACATGGAAACCAGAATCAGGAATGTTGTGCTTTCTCCTCAAGTCTCCAGTCCATCTTCAGGTGATCTTTGTTACATTTTGTTGTATTTTGCACGGACCAACCCAGATCGTGTTTTCTCATCGACATTCGACAAGAAAGGCTCCCCGATGCCCCACCTCTCTGGTAGATGTTTATAGTTTCCCAACAAAGTCTGCCAGAAATGGGTGGAGGGAGAGATGCCGACTATTCAATCATTGTATGGATTGCCAACAATGAGATGCACTGCACGGAACATTCAACATTGCACATCAATAATGGTGCAATTGTGGCAATCCTCCCTTCCCCAATCGAAAAAAAAAAAATTTAAATTAGTTATAAAACCCTACGCTGTAAGATAAAAGGGGCTTTGGTTGTTCCCTCTATCTGGTTACCAGATCGTATTTTGTACTTGTCAGGTGGGACTGAATCCTCTTGTGTTCTGTTACGTACAGCTTGCTAATTCTACAGCAGTGGTTCCCAACGTGGGGTGTACGCTCCACAGGGGGGCAATTTGATTTTTAAGGGGGGCAATTGAGGAGGTCTGGGTCCAAATTTTCGATTTTAATTTTTTTGGATTTTCCATCAGGTAAACATATGTAGTTTATGTTTCAGATGTTATTTTGAGTAAATTTTTTTTTTGGGGTAAAAAAGGTCTTTATTGTGTAGTTATTACATAATCACCGCGCCATCGCTCTTCATGCATGTCGCATGAAGCGCGCGGGGTCATGGGAGAACCTTATTTATTGAATTGGATTTAGAAATGCGATTCAAAGAGCTTTTGCTAAGTTACCCTTATAATATCTATTTCCTCCGTTTTCTCTCAAGGGAAAGCAAGGGGGGGGGGGGGGGGGGCATCAGGATTTTAGAGGTGATTAGGTGGGGCATGGCCAAAAAAAGTTGGGAACCACTGCTCTATAGCCTTCTCCTGATAGAGGCTGATAGCTGTATTTACACTTATCAGAGGCACATGTAGCCAGAACCTTCTCCCCCCAGGGTGTAAATATCAAACACTACATAGCACGGCTTTAAGGTGAAAGGAGCAATGTTAAGAGGAGATCTGAGGAGATCCAAATCTGAGGAAGGACATTATTGCCATAGAGGGAGTGCAGAGACGGTTCACCAGACTGATTCCTGGGATGTCAGGACTGTCTTATGAAGAAAGACTGGATAGACTTGGTTTATACTCTCTAGAATTTAGGAGATTGAGAGGGGATCTTATAGAAACTTACAAAATTCTTAAGGGGTTGGACAGGCTAAATGCAGGAAGATTGTTCCCGATGTTGGGGAAGTTCAGGACAAGGGGTCACAGCTTAAGGATAAGGGGGAAATCCTTTAAAACTGAGATGAGAATAACTTTTTTCACACAGAGAGTGGTGAATCTGTGGAACTCTCTGCCACAGAGGGTAGTTGAGGCCACAGTTCATTGGCTATATTTAAGAGGGAGTTAGATGTGGCCCTTGTGGCTAAAGGGGATCAGAGGGTATGGAGAGCAGGCAGGTACAGGATACTGAGTTGGATGATCAGCCATGATCACATTGAAGGGCCGAATGGCCTACTCCTGCACCTATTGTCTATGTTTCTATGAGATGTGCGGTGCAGGTGTTTTTACACAGAAGGTGGTGGGTGCCTGGAACACGCTGCCATGGGTGGTGTTGTAAGCCATCCCGCCATCCCGGGAATTAACCTGGTGAACCTACGCTGGGCTCCCTCAATAGTTAGACAGAGGAGATTGGCATAACTTGGCTTCAAGTTTGGCATGGACTTTGTCAACCAAAGGGCCTGTTTCTGTGCTGTACAGTTCGATGTTGTTTATTCTCTCTGCATGTAAAAGTTGATCCATATCCCTCTCTCTCTGCCCCTAAGGTGCAAGTTGTATACATCAGTTTGCCCTGTTACAAGTGTGCCCAATCTTGCTGTAATGTAACTGCAGCAGTTGTGACTTGCACTCAGTGGAATCATTGATCTAACACCTCTGGGCTTGATGTCACTCTGACCTGAATGCTGCCCAACCTCTCCCGACAGACAGTCCTCGTAAATCATCTCTGCATCAATTCAATAGACAATAGGTGCAGGAGTAGAGGCCATTCGGCCCTTCCAGCCAGCACCGCCATTCAATGTGATCATGGCTGATCATCCCCAATCAGTACCCCGTTCCTGCCTTCTCCCCTGACTCCGCTATCTTTAAGAACCCTATCTAGCTCTCTCTTGAAAGCATCCAGAGAACCGGCCTCCACCGCCCTCTGTGAGGCAGAGAATTCCACAGACTCACCACTCTCTGTGAGAAAAAGTGTTTCATCGTCTCCGTTCTAAATGGCTTACCCCTTATTCTTAAACTGTGTGTGTGTGTGGCCCCTGGTTCTGGACTCCCCCAACATCGGGAACATGTTTAAGAAGGAACTGCAGATGCTGGAGAATAGAAGGTAGACAAAAAAGCTGGAGAAACTCAGCGGGTGCAGCAGCATCTATGGAGCGAAGGAAATAGGCAACGTTTCGGGCCGAAACGTTGAAGAAGGGTTTTGGCCCGAAACGTTGCCTATTTCCTTCGGAAACATGTTGCCTGCCTCTAGCGTGTCCAAGCCCTTAACAATCTTATTTGTTTTGGCTCAGTGTCATCTTTCCAGTGTGTAGGAAACTCTCTAGAATTTAGGAGATTGAGGGGGGATCTTATAGAAACTTACAAAATTCTTAAGGGGTTGGACAGGCTAGATGCAGGAAGATTGTTCCCGATGTTGGGGAAGTCCAGGACAAGGGGTCACAGCTTAAGGATAAGGGGGAAATCCTTTAAAACCGAGATGAGGAGAACTTTTTTCACACAGAGAGTGGTGAATCTCTGGAACTCTCTGCCACAGAGGGTAGTTGAGGCCACAGTTCATTGGCTATATTTAAGAGGGAGTTAGATGTTGCCCTTGTGGCCAAGGGGATCAGAGGGTATGGAGAGAAGGCAGGTACGGGATACTGAGTTGGATGATCAGCCATGATCATATTGAATGGCGGTGCAGGCTCGAAGGGCCGAATGGCCTCTACTCCTGCACCTAATTTCTATGTTTCTATGTTTCTAGGAAGGAACTGCAGATGCTGGTTTACACCAAAGTTAGGCATAAAATGGCCTTCATCGCCCTGGGCCCAAAATTCCACAAGGAACATGAATATTTTTAAATTTTAGCGTGGCATTGAGGGGAATGAATTGTGCTGGTGCTTGTTAACATATGAGAAAGGATTCTGTCTTCTCAAAGCTTCCTGGAGCACTTCACATACAATGGATCACTTTGAAGTGTCATCGCTGTTATGTAGGTGGACATGCTTAGCCGAAGAGGATGCAATTCATGGATAAATGAAACGGTGATTTTAAGGGGATTTGTCTTCATGAAAGAAAGCCTGATCAAAGCGTTGATTTGGGAGATGAAAAGCCGTCTCTCTCTCTCATCTCCTGCACCACAGGGCGATACTACCTTGCACAAAACCGCAGAGCCCCACGGACGGTTACCAAACCATTCCTCATCAAATTTGCATCATGGAAAGTTGCCCATTTTTTGGGAAAATACAAGCATTTTCCAAATGTACATTTTGTGCAGGACAGTGGCCCAGGAGGTAAAACTTCTGGCTGGCAGAGCAAGAGGCCCGGGGTTCGATCCTGAACTCGGGTGCTGTCCTTGCAGAGTTTGCACGCTGACCACCTGAAGAAGGGTTTCGACCGGAAACGTTGCCTATTTCCTTTTCGCTCCATAGATGCTGCCTCTCCCGCTGAGTTTCTCCAGCATTTTTGTCCACCTTCGATTTTCCAGCATCTGCAGTTCCTTCTTAAACATCTCACTGAGACTGCGTGGGTTGTCTCCAGGTGCTCCAGTTTCCTCCCACCAAAGATGTGTGGGTTTGTAGGTTAACTGGCCCTCTGTAACTTGCCCCTACAGTGTGGGAGTGGTTGAGAAATCGGGATTACATGGGACTAGGGTCATCGATGGACTCGGTAGAGCCAAGCGTCTGTTTCCATGCTGTATCTCAGGCTCCTTTTACTTTAGACCAGTGGTTCCCAACTTTTTTTGGCCATGCCCCACCTAATCACCTCTAAAATCCTGATGCCCCCCCCCCCCCCCCCCCCCCATGTGGGTGATATATAATTTTGATAGCATTGATAGATTTCAGTACCTCATTAAGTACAGGAGAAATATTTTTCGCCACTAAGTTCTCTCTATGAATAACACAGTGCACAAGAAGCATTTCCGGATTCTCATCTTTCATCAATGCCCCAGCCATTTTTCTTGCCCATCATAACATAGAAACATAGAAACATAGAAATTAGGTGCAGGAGTAGAGGCCATTCGGCCCTTCGAGCCTGCACCGCCATTCAATATGATCATGGCTGATCATCCAACTCAGTATCCCGTACCTGCCTTCTCTCCATACCCCCTGATCCCCTTAGCCACAAGGGCCACATCTAACTCCCTCTTAAATATAGCAAATGAACTAGCCTCAACTACCCTCTGTGGCAGAGAGTTCCACAGATTCACCACTCTCTGCGTGAAAAAAGTTCTTCTCATCTCGGTTTTAAA